>NW_019421847.1:0-2179 GCF_000390285.2 Anoplophora glabripennis
ACTTAAACCCTTGTGTACGCCGCCACTGGATAGCACACGGATCAGAGTTGTATTAGTATTGTCAGTTGTTACTTTTTTTAAACCAACTGTTATTTTAAAGGCCATATTTTTTATGTCAATGAAGATGAAGTACCAAATAATAAAATTTATATTTTTGTTAAATTTATACGTTTACATGACAAATATTGCTATGTACATATGCTACTAATTCTAAGAAAAACTAATTTATATTTTAAAACATTATTTTTGCAGTTTTATAAAACATCCATACAGGGTGAGTCAGTTTTTTGTGGTAGGATTTTAACAGTTGATAGAGATTAATTTTTTAATAAGAAAAGTTCCTATAAACGTAGGTTTTAGAACGCTTCGTTTGTGAGATATAGGGTGTTGAAAACAAACTTTTTTTAAGAATTTTTCTTAACATCTCTAAAAGACCAACATCAATGAACTGAAATTTGGTATTAATAACACATTAGTTATGATGAATAAAATAAAGATATATGTTATCCATTTCACACACCAGTGACGTGCCTGAGGTGGGTAAATGCCCCCTTTAAAAAAATAATTCGTACGCCCGTGAAGTTTTCTGGAAAATAATATCATTTCTAAATTTTTTAATCAATTCTGAACAAAACAGATGTGTTTCAATTTTTTTATAAAATTAACGGTTTTTGGTTAAAATCATTTGGCATGAAACTGTTCCAACGATATTGGTACCTAATACATTTGTGAAGTAATAAGAAAAATATGATGTGCACTGAAAATCAACAAAAATGATTGAATGAATAATAACAGTTGATAGAGAATCATTTTTTAATAAGAAAAGTTCCTATAAACATAGGTCTTAAAACGCTTCGTTTGTGATATAGGGTGTAGTAAACAAACATTTTTAAGAATTTTTCTTAATATCTCTAAAAGAACAACAGATATTAGACTGAAATTTGCTAACATTTTAAAATTAAATAAGGTCTCAAATTAAGAGAATAGATATTTAAAATTTTTGGGAAATTAAAATACTTTTTACGTATTTTCATTAAATTTAAGTAGTCAAACATAAGCTTGTTCAAATATATAAATTGATGTTTTCTATATAAAAATTTGAACAGTAAGCGCTATTTTTTTAAATTCCGTATTGAAAATAAAATATATGTATCGCATATAGGAGATCGCGTGTTTTTGGACGTGTGTAAAATATATATTGGGATATACATTACGTCAGATAATTATCTACTTTATGACTGGATAAACGTTTACCCAAATTATACCGCTATTTATAAAACCCTCTTTTGGGATAAGTTTAACAAAGTATTGATTTTTGTTTTAGCGGTTAAAGCATATGTGCAGTGTGAAGTTGGATACAGTTTTTTAAATCATGCATCAAATTGATGGATTAGTTAGACAGTAACTACTTTCCTAAGCTTCACGTACTTTTTCCAATTTGCGATAAATCACGATATATTATTAAAATAACATAGATAATAGTTTTGGAATTATTAATTACATAATTACATATAAGTAAAACCTTAATTTTGAGTAGTAATTAAACATCAACAAACAAGATATAGAGATCCGAAATTATAAAATGCACAATTTTAAAAGGAAGTTAGAAAAAAAAATCCAAAGGATTTAGTGTGCTTATTTGTTTAGTTGTGGCTATGATAGGCACGTGCTGAACATACATTTATATAGGTAGGTAAAGTTTAAGTAGACTGAAAACATTTCTATATACTTACAATATACATAGATATTTCATCTTTTCATATATTGTCTAAATTTTGATATGATTTGTTACCTAATTCACACATGTCATCAGTAGTTTTTATTATTTTATTATTCGGTTTTTGTAAATTGTAAATGTTTCTAATTAAAAATTTCTGTTTACCACATGACCATCACACGACATTTTAATTTAATTTCATTTATCAGAGCTTGCTCTTTATTTTCTTCAGAGTCAGAAACCGGTTAGCCAGTTTTTATTTAAAATCTGTCTACGCCACTGGATTTTTTATATCGCTCAATTAGTCTGTACCAAATTTTGTGGAGAAATTTTAATTATTAAATTAATGTGTTTTATTATTTTTGTTCCTTCTAAACATGGTATCTAATTGATCTGTAAATCACAAATCACAAATAAATTAAATATAAATAATTATATACAGGGTGATTCAGTCATTGTGTC
>NW_019421847.1:3481-4519 GCF_000390285.2 Anoplophora glabripennis
GTAATAGTATATTACGTAATAAGTGTTGTAAAAAGCATTTTACGCACGAATGGAAAAGTTACGCACGACGCAGCGTAGCGGCGAGTGCGTAATTGCATTACACCACGTATTACGTACTATACTTTACCTACGACCACTACTTTAAATACTTAAAAACACACCGTCTGCGATCAATGCAAGATTCCTATTACGTCGTACGGTAAAAAAATCGCACAGCTTGGTAAAAAAATCGTACAGTTTTCCTAGCAACCGCCTAGCAACGGTCAATACAATACTGTTTGTATTGTATTGACCGTTGTTAGGAAAACTGTACGATTTTTTTACCGTACGTAATAGGAATCTTACATTGATCGCAGACGGTGTGTTTTTAAGTATTTACAGTAGTGGTCGTCGGTAAAATAATTTAAAAACATAGTGAATGTTTTTAGAAAACGGGTTTATTCGTCCGTCTTTTAAATTTGCGAATTTATTTATAACGTCTTCATAAAATTGAGGAGCGGAGCTAAGACTTTGCAAAAATAGTTCTTTTTCTATCGTCATCACTGATAAGTTGTTTAAGCGCTCTTGTGTCATTGTATTTCTAAGTCTTAATGCGCTTAAGACACAAAAATACACTACCGAGACACTTGTTGCAGGAATTGTTAAAACTGGGCAAAACAATTTGTATGTTTCCTAATATACCATTTTAAATTCCTTATATAATATTTCTTTCGTTTTTTGAATTTCTAAATTATGAAATTGTTTGTCTCTCTACAAAATATTAAGTTCGTTTTTCAACCTACTTATTTCAAAAACGTTTGGATACATTTGTAATAAACATTCAAACGATTTTTCAGGAAATTTGTTTGCATATCCGGGAAATTTTGAGGAATCTATTAAAGCAAAAAAATTTAAATCATGTATATTTCCAAAACGAGTAGGCACCTACTTAATTAAAGGGAAATATGTATATTTCGATAATATTTCTAATTCGTCGCAACTTTTGCCCCGTTTACTTGGTAGTCCAGTAAATATTTTTCGCATAATTAAAAATATTTT
>NW_019421848.1:0-2209 GCF_000390285.2 Anoplophora glabripennis
GGGTTGGTATGCCGTGGTCTATGTATTTTGCAGGGTGATTCAAAACTTATCCAAACAAAATTTTGGAGTTACCTACCAACTAAATTTTTACAAATACAATTTTGTAAAAAATAATCAAAAAAGGGCAGTTCGAAAATGATTTAAAAATACACTGGAAACTGGTCCACTATAAAACCTGACCTTACACAAGGCAAAGTGTAATAAAAAACGGACAAAAACTTGAAAGAATTTAGCAAGGAAAGAAATAAATAGAATTATATAACACCTATTTTATATCAGCAAATTCAACTTCTTTTGCCGCTATTGTTATTTTTAATTAATTAAATTAATTTGTGGTTTTACTTAATAAAATAATTTGACATACCTGATGTTACAACAACTGTTTAAAATGTGTAAACACATTTGGACCTATCTTACACAGTTTCTACGAACTAACACAAATATTGTCTTGCTTCAACATAACACAAATGCTTCACCATAATACAAATGTTGTCTTGCTTCACCATACATTAAAACGATATTCATCAATTCCTAGTTGCTATACACGTAACCCATTTTTGACACTTGGAAAACTAATGTAATACCTACTAAAATCGGATTTCAATATTCGGAATTGCCTGAGGCCACGTGGAGAGAGAGAGAGAGAGAGAGAGAACGCACAACGCGAATGATGCTAGAGACTACAGTAGCCCAGCTATGTAAGACTTTAAAATACTACAACTTCAATAATTTTTTTCTCGGAAACTATAAAGATTTTACAAAATTTTTTTTACGATGTTGATTCCATTTTTCATGCCGCATCTATTCCCAAATTTTTTGGATAAGTGTCGTGAATCTCCCTGTATATACCAGGTTACCGCCAGTTACAGACCATTAACCTGCCATTGTTCTTCTGGGGATAAGCTCTGTGGAGGTGAACCCGCTATCAAAACTCCTAGGCTCGTTGAAAGATTCCTAGCTAAGGCTCAGAAAGTACATTGTACCACGGTATTAATAATTTTTTTTCTCTCAAATAGATTTTAGTATTACACCAGTTTACCATATTAAGGCATTCCTGAAATCTGTACGTACAGGATGTACACAAGTTTGAAGATGATATTTGATTTGAAGTAAATAATTAAGTATGATAACTAGATTAATAAAAATAAAATATACCGGGTGATTCAGTTTGATATTCGCGGCCTCGCATCTCTTTTATTTTAACAAATAGCTATAACAAATATATTATTAGATCGTCTCCATGGTAACATATGTCAAAATTGCTATAGTGGTACACTATATATTTTTTTATCAATTCTGCGGAAACAACTGAATTTTGACGTTTCTAAATAACGATTTGTCAAAATAATTGACATTTTGTACCTACCTATTCTATCTATAACTAATTATAACAGTAACCAAAAAAAAACTAGATGTAATTTTAATTTATGAAGAGGACCGAAAGAACATTAAAGCTGCAAGGTATTTATACCAACATCGTTTTCCGCAGAGACAACTTCCATCAGATAAAATTTTCGGAAAGTTAGCCAGGAATTTGACAGCAGATGGAAGTTTTCAAATGAAAAGAAGAGTTTTTAAACCCAGAAGGGCAAGAGATGAAGAACATTCGATAAAGTTAAATGGACTGCTAGATCTCTGGATCTCACTCCTATAGATTTCTTTCTTTGGCCTTACCTAAATAATATTGACGACCTTAAAAACAGAATAAGAGTAGAATGTTGTAGATTACATGAAAAAACACTAGAATGTTTTTGTAGAGAGGGAGTGATAAACAGAGCTATTTTGCGTTTGGAAGCAAATGGAGGTCATTTTGAATATCTGAAATAAGTATTGTTTTAAATTATTATATTATTATTGTATTAAAAATATTTTTCAGAATAAAGCTACGAAAAGTAGGGTTCATCTTTTTTGCTGTTTTTCTAGCAATATTTCTAATGAAGCTATAGACTTCCTTACATAGACTTCGTTACATAGTTGAACGCAGAAATAAAATATGTTCCAGAATTGATAAAAAAAATATATAGTGTGCCATTTGAACAAAAACAGTTGACTATAGCAATTTTGACATATGTTACCATGGAGACGATCTAATAATGTCATTTGATAGAGTTTGAGCGGCGATTTAAAAATATATAGGGTTTGTTATAGCTATTTGTTAAAATAAAAGAGATACGGGGCCGCGAATATCAAACTGAATCACCCGGTATAT
>NW_019421848.1:2972-4518 GCF_000390285.2 Anoplophora glabripennis
TGGTTATCATTTTTTAGAATAAAGTTACGAAAAGTAGGGTTCATCTTTTTTGCTGTTTTTCTAGCAATATTTCTAATGAAACTATAGACTTCTTTATATAATAATGTCATTTGATAGAGTTTTAGCGGCGATTTAAAAATATATAGGGTTTGTTACAGCTATTTATTAAAATAAAAGAGATAAAGGCCCGTGAATACCAAACTGAATCACCCGGTATATACTTTAAGCTTACTGACTTACCACAATAATATAAATAAACTTTTTTGGTACCAGTGACTCCACTACAGTATTTACTGACATACCACAATAATACAAAGGAACATTTTTGGCACCGCTGATGGTATTTACAATTCGATGTATATAAAGATATGCAGTTAACTCACAGTTTTCATTAACAGCTCCATATATTACCACTATGTCCATTAATTCATTGTTACTGCATATATGAACCACTTTAATATGTTTATTCGCACTTACCGACACATATTCCATATAGTTTTGCCCTTTCACAAAAAAAAAAACAAATAAAAGTAAATATTTAGAAAAATACATTACTTAAACATTAATACAGCGACAATAAAAGACAACTAAAGTAAGTAAAACTGATGATATCCTAAAATTAAATTAATATTTTTTCCGTCTAAAAACGAAACCAATGGGCAAAAAAAGCAGACGGTTATCTACGGCCACAATTATAAATCTCTATTTATGAAGAGAACGATTCTAAATATTCTCAACCAGTTTTAAGAATTTTGACTAGTCTACATGCCATTATGAAATCTTCAAGTTTGTACATACCTATTCTAATAAATTAGTCCATTGAAAAGTTACATTTGGGGTTGCAAAAGTCAGAGCACGCAATTTTATTTTTTGTATGTCAAGAAGGGGTTAGTGTAAAGTTAAATCCATGTTTGCGGGGCCGCAACCCTTCTGCATCGGCCGCCATCTTGTAAAAAGGGCTGTGAATGGTTTTTATACTACTACTTACTATATCGGACAAACTATTCCTCGCACAGAAAACGTGTTACCACATTTTTTGTTGCAAATTAAATTCTATACAAATTTCATACCATAACTTTTAGTCGTAGAACCAAAAATAACAAAGTTATTAACGAAAATATATAAAAATTTGGGAACGAATTTTCTTTTGTTCGTTATAACTTTTTTTCTGGTCATTTTACAAAAAAATTACATCAGAGCATTTTGATAGAGGGATTTTCAAGGAATAATTTCCATTACAAACTTTTTTCAAATTTTATTCATTTATTAGGGTTTTACAGCGATACGAAACTTACACTATTCTCCAGTACTAGTAAGTATACATTAATATGAATGATTAGGCATAGGAGGTGTCCTTCAAAGGTTTCTTCCAGTTGTGCTACCACGTGCGTGCGTGACGTATTTAATTGTGAAAAGTATTTTGAGTTTTGTGGACACTATTTTGAATTTTGTGGACAAGAGGTGGGATTCAGTGTCGACCAAGCAGAATCAGATGCAGATACCCTCATCGTTCGTTCCGCTCTTGCTGCATCCCAATCGTTCGACT
>NW_019421849.1:0-680 GCF_000390285.2 Anoplophora glabripennis
CCAAGAACGGCGGTGACAACATTTTTAACATGAAAGCGATGTTTCGCATTGTATTAGCTATGTCCTCTCCAAATTTGGTTTAGTACAACTCTCTCGGTTTCGAGAATATAATACTTATGTATGTTTTCAGCCACGAAAATTGAGTAGTTCCAATAATTTCGAATTTTCACCCCCAAGAACGGCGGTGACGACAACATTTTTAACATTAAGGCGATGTTTCGCATTGTATTAGCTATGTCCTCTCCAAATTTGGTTTAGTTCAACTCTCGGTTTCGAGAATACAATACCTATGTACGTTTTCAGCCACGAAAATTGAATAATTCCAATAATTTCGAATTTTCACCCCCAAGAACGGCGGTGACAACATTTTTAACATTAAGACGATGTTTCGCATTGTATTAGCTATGTCTCTCCAAATTTGGTTTAGTGCAACTCTCTCCATTTCGAGAATACAATACCTATGTATGTTTTCAGCCACGAAAATTGAATAATTCCAAATATTTCGAATTTTCACCCCCAAGAACGGCGGTGACAACATTTTTAACATTAAGGCGATGTTTCGCATTGTATTAGCTATGTCCTCTCCAAATTTGGTTTAGTGCAACTCTCTCGGTTTCGAGAATACAATACCTATGTATGTTTTCAGCCACGAAATTTGAATAATTCCAAATATTTCGAAT
>NW_019421849.1:1824-4534 GCF_000390285.2 Anoplophora glabripennis
ATGAACTAAGGCGCTCGGGCATCAATAAAGTCAACTGGCGAACGTTCGTTATATATATTTTTATTGTTTAAATTAAAATAATAAAGAATAGGGCATTTTATTATGATATTTGTAATCGGATCAAAGGCTTGTTTACGCTAGAGCTCGAGAGAGACTGTGAATAATAGGTGTAATGTTTTTAGGACGTAGAATAATTTAGGCGACGGTCGGAATTATGTTTCTGCGCATATGAAGGTCAAAGCTCATAAGATTTTAAAACATCTCTATAAATGACTTCAAGTACGTTTGGCGCTATGACCTACAGTACATATTTGCAAACAGCTAAAATATCCAAGAGTTTAATAAGTCTGAACTTTGTTTTATCCATTACCGACTAATATCTACTAGTAATATGTTGAAGAAATTATGTTGTTACAAGTAATAATACACTAGGCACAGAAATTAAGGTATATTAAAAAAAATCCCAAAATTTTGGCTGATTTTCAAAGAGCTGTAACTTGGAGGGAAATGATCGTAGAGAGAATCAAAAACAAGGAAATTGAAGCTTCAAGTGTCTAGATTTGAGATCTGCAGTTTAAAATTTTTTAGCGTCAGCAGTTTTGGGTAATCATAAAAAAATCAACGGAAAAAAAATTGTAAATTTTTGCTTTTTTAAAAAAGGCCTGTGGACTTCAAAAATTTTTTTTGGAATTTCATCATAAAGCTCTTTTAGATAATTTAATTCTCTTCAATTTAAGCGGTTCCGTTGTTGACTTTGGCTATCAATTACTCCGGAAATAATGGTCGTACAGAAAATCCAGCAGGGTTTTGAAAACTGCAAATTATTATCTACAAGTCGTAATTATGGGTTTTTGATAAAAAAAATTTTGGTTAGAAACAAGGTAAAAAATTGCATAATTAGGGATATTCGAATAACTTGGCATAACTTTGCAAATAATGAATAAACTAAGGAAATTGACTGTAACTTTTCAACCTCAGTGTCCTCAAGAAACCCTGATAATTTCAAAACGCTGCGATTTTTTTTTCTTAGTGCCCGGAATGTTTAAATTTGTCGTTTTTGCCGAAAATAAATGTAATAAGTAATTTTTCACTTTTTATTCATTTTTTAAGTTAAAAATGTTTTTTTAGCAATAATCCATATTTTCTTCATCAAAATACGTTCGATACTTAAAAAAAAATCAAAAATAATTTTTTTCGTATTTTAACTTCTCAACACCAGCTTCTCAAACGTCAAAAATTTTTTTTTTCCGTTGATTTTCTTATAATTACTCAAAAACTGCTGACGCTAAAAAATTTTAAACTGCAGATCTGAAAACTGGACACTTGAAGCGTCAATTTCCTTTTTTTGATTCTCTCTACGACTATTTCCCTCCAAGTACAGCTCTGAAAATCACCCAAAATTTTGGGATTTTTTTAATATCCCTTAATTTCTGTGTTTAGTGTAGTAATAGTCTTTATTTAAAATTATTTTATTACAGGGCGTTGTCTAGACTNAAGGAAATTGAAGCTTCAAGTGTCTAGATTTGAGATCTGCAGTTTAAAATTTTTTAGCGTCAGCAGTTTTGGGTAATCATAAAAAAATCAACGGAAAAAAAATTGTAAATTTTTGCTTTTTTAAAAAAGGCCTGTGGACTTCAAAATTTTTTTTTTTAAATTTCATCATAAAGCTCTTTTAGATCATTTAATTCTCTTCAATTTAAGCGGTTCCGTTGTTGACTTTGGCAATCAATTACTCCGGAAATAATGGTCGCACAGAAAATCCAAGCAGGGTTTTGAAAACTGCAAATTATTATCTACAAGTCGTAATTATGGGTTTTTGATAAAAAAAAATTTTGGTTAGAAACAAGGTAAAAAATTGCATAATTAGGGATATTTGAATAATTTGGCATAACTTTGTAAATAATGAATAAACTAAGGAAATTGACTGTAACTTTTCAACCTCAGTGTCCTCAAGAAACCCTGATAATTTCAAAACGCTGCTATTTTTTTTTTCTTAGTGCCCGGAATGTGTAAATTTTTTTCGTTTTTGCCGAAAATAAATGTAATAAGTAATTTTTCACTTTTTATTCATTTTTTTAACTTAAAAATGTTTTTTAGCAATAATCTATATTTTCTTCATCAAAAAATGTTCATGATTCTAAAAAAAAAATATTTTTTTCATATTTTAACATATCCACCAGCTTCTCAAACGTCAAAAAATTATTTTTTCCGTTGATTTTCTTTTAATTACTCAAAAACTGCTGACGCTAAAAATTTTAAACTGCAGATCTGAAAACTAGGTACTTGAAGCTTCAATTTTCTTTTTTCTGATTCTCTCTACCACCATTTCCCTCCAAGTTACAGCTCTTTGAAAATCACCCAAAATTTTGGGATTTTTTTTAATATCCCTTAATTTCTGTGTCTATTGTAATAATAGTCTTTGATGGAATTTATGAGGAAGTATGGACAAATAAAGTGGTATATTTATCAACGGTTTAAATAAAAGGACAACGTACGGGGTCGAGAGTTGGCATCGTACTGAGCTTTTTATTTTTACGCTGTTGCTAATACAAAAAGTAGTGCTGTACACAATAACAGCTGTTGAGCAGAGATGGCGCCAGTGATAAACACATTTTATTGTTGTTTTTGCATCTATCACTAACAGTCTTTATTTAAAATTATTTTATTACAGGGCGTTGTCTAGACTATGGATATTTAACCTCATGGAGAC
>NW_019421850.1:0-1876 GCF_000390285.2 Anoplophora glabripennis
TTTTTGCCCCATTTTGTTTTTGCGATAAAAAATGTGAAAAAATTCCTGTAATATCTTCTACCAAAAATGAGTCGATCTGACCCGAAACGGACCACCCACTCACCACCCAGTTTCCCTGTAATATCCCCGCAAATACTGGAAATACCGTCACTAGATAACATTATTTTGGAGATTCGGCGCTGTAAAACTGGATAACTCGCCTCGATCACCGTATCTTTGGGTTTTTGGGGTTGCTGATCACGAATCCGTGGTCCATTAGCCTCCACCAGATGTATTTCAAGGTCCTTTGAAGGTCAAACTGAGAAAACGCTGATAAAAAACATAAAAAATATATCTATGGGTTTCCGGGGTCGCTGATCACGAATCCAGGGTTACTTGGATTCGGAACCGTCGACCCCAACAACGTATATATATTTTATATTTGTTATCACCATTTTCTCAGTTTAACCTTCAAATGACCTTGAAATCCATCTGATGGAGGCTAATGGGCTTTGAATTCGTGACCAGCGACCCCGAAAACCCAAGGATACGGTGATCGAGGCGAGTTATCCAGTTTTACAGCGCCGAATCTCTCCAAAATGATGTTATCTAGTGACGGTATTTCCAGTATTTGCGGGGGTGTTACAGGGAAACTGGGTGGTGAGTGGGTGGTCCGTTTCGGGTCAGATCGACTCATTTTTGGTAGTAGATAGTAAAGGAATTTTTTCACATTTTTTATCGCAAAAACAAAATGGGGCAAAAACCGCCCAAATCGACCCACCCCCTTTAGCAAAAAAGCTTAATTAAACTAGAATATCAACAAATAAAATGTAGACCGTAAGTGATGACTTCAGTTAAGAGATAGAAATCTAAATCCTGTTTAATTCTTTGTGATCTCTATATTTTTGATAAAAAATAATCTCGTATTTATAATTAGCAAACCAAATATTTTCAAGTGACGAAGCCATTTTAACAATTTTTTTTGACGACTAATAACTTTTAGAAGAAGTAAAATTTTAAGAAGGTACTTAACTAGATTTAAATCGGTTTATTTTTAAATTAAGGAAACTATCTTTGAAATATGGCCTGTTTTCCATTCCAAAATATAAAGCAAACAATATACTGCCCCTCTACTATACTACATAGATATTGGAATAGCATAATAAATGATGAGTGAAAACATAAAAATGCTTCATACAATCTTACTTCCATGTAAGCGAATAAGTAAATATTCGAGGAAATGGCGGAAGAGCCGGTGGCAACGTACAAGTTAATTTTAGAAACAAATATTTGAGCAACATTTAAACATAGAACTTCGAAATATAATTCGAATTATTCTACATCTTCCATTAGAAGCTTACAAAACCATATAAAGCGTTAAAATATTTTACAAAAATATATTATTGATTTACAGTAGGTACTGTAGTTTTCCGAATTGTTATGTCGTGGTCTATGTCAAGTACATTAGTCGCCGCTAGGTAAAATTTGTAGGCAGAGTCATAATTTTAGACCGAGTAGGCGGCATTTTTCCGGCAAAGTCACATTTTTAGTATGAAGGCATAAGCAGATGCAGTGATGTGCTGTGTGGCAGTAATGAGTCCTTTTCCTTGAACTTTAAAATTATTAAGAAATAAAAGCATCTAAATGCCATAGGAAAACTGCATAGTAGTTAAAAAAATCTGATTGGAAAACCATAAGCCCATGCACGACTAAATAAATGAAAGAATAAAGTAGAAACTTTTTTGTCTTGTCCCATGGAAACAAGCACATCACACTACACATCATTACATGTGTAGAGTCCTTAAGTCATTTTTTTAAGCGAAGTCACATTTTTAGACGGAGTGGAATCTTTTACCTTGATTTATGAAAATCTGGCTCCAGATGTGTGATTAATGAA
>NW_019421850.1:3977-4625 GCF_000390285.2 Anoplophora glabripennis
GAGAGGTGACGATCACTTAACCATTATAAGACGCGTTTTACACGTTAAAAACGGAAACATATTCAGTATAAGAACGAATAATTCTGTTAATACAATTGTTATATACAAATTCGGATACTGGTCTTTATACAACAAATCTTCCCTACTATACAACTGGAATATAAAGTCTATAACACCTAATAATGTATAAGTAATTCATTATAACCTTTATTTCATAGATGCATAAGGTGTATTAAGCACCTTCCAGTTAAACTCATTGAATAATGAGTATGGAGATGATTGCTTTTTTTTTAATAAAAGTTATAAGTATATTTGTTATAAAAATTTTAATATGCGCTATACACATTATTCTAGATAAACAGTTGAATAAGCCCATTTCTTTCAGTGTACATTTGGATTTTAAATTACCATGGGATTGCCAGACTAATTAGATATGGAAGAAATTATCTAATAATAATTTATACCCTCTTCGTAACTTCAATCATCACCCAAATTTTAGAAACAGCTGCAGCAAGAGAAAGTCATTAACATACTGCCTTGTTCATACATATTCTACACTGAAAGAAATGTGTTTTATTCTTTATTAGAATTCTATATACCATTATAAGACCATTGTATACTATATGTGACAGTTAAACATGAATATTG
>NW_019421851.1:0-4541 GCF_000390285.2 Anoplophora glabripennis
TTTTCATCGTGTAGATCCTAAGCTCCCTGTTAGCCATACTCGTACATTATTCAACATATCAACATATAACAAAAACGTACGTGTGGAGTAAACCTTTAACTTTAAGTAAACAATCGTTTAAATTTACTATTGCATATTTCTAATAGTATACAAGCGCCGAAGAGCGGAGCTCGCGCTCGAAAATGAAAAGTTAAAGGATTACCCTACACGTACGATTTAGTTTTACGTTGATATGTTGAATAATGTACGACTACGGCTAACAGGCGCAAAATGTTAGGTAAGTAGCTTAGGATCTAAACGATGAAAATTATTATTTAATTTAATGGAATATTTTATAAATATACATATACATTTTTCCAAAAATTAAAATAAACGGTGACGTATAAAACTAGGGTGACGTATAAAACCTTACCAAAGCTGCAAAAATGAAGATAATTGAATTTTGAAAATTGCTTTTGGTTTCTGCATATTTAGTTTTTGTTTATAATTGACATTTTTACAGCAACTTTAAAAAATTGACGTTTTATACCGTTTTTTCAATCTCACGGCTTTGTTATTGCAAATTTCGTAATCGGACCACGGCCATTTTGTAGCTACTTTTATTACGAACAAAATCATGTCCTAAGCATTTTTTCGTACAAAGTCATCCCGCTGAGTTATTTAAAGAAAACTACTAAAAAAACATTTTTCACGATTAAATTTTTAATAACTTTTTTTCCTGATAAAATACTTTGTCAGCAAATTAGCCTGTTATTGTACTCATCATGTAAAGTATTCCTGTGTAGTTATTTCCGAGTTATCAAGAAAATGTCACCAACAGTAACTTTTCGGCCTCTGCCAACTGGACTATGAACTGCTATTTGTTAATTGTACTTGACGCGCAACGAGAGAAAATTGAGATTGCAAGTATTATTAAGACAAATTTTTGCCGCAGAGAAGACAGATACCGACACTACTTGTTGACCTGCTTATTTTAACAGTAAACGTATCTCACCGCGATTCTGTATGCAAATGTTATAATTATGACACGCTCTTCAGGTTTCAACACTTAATTTAAATTCTTGGCAAGCTCTAATCGCAAGTCAAGACACAGTATTAAAATAAGTTACCCAATATTACAAAATTACTCTTAGAAATATGAAGGTTGTTCGAATCACGAAAAAAGGAACATCTCGGCGTTAAACACGATTTAATTTATTACTCGTACCTTGTTTTTTGAGATAATAAAATGCGTTTCATTGTTGTTTCACATTTATCACGTTTTGTAACAATAACATTTTATTTTTGTATTGTAAAAATTACACTAATAATTGCAGTTTCGGCAATGTTGGTATTTAGAACATCAAGTATTTGAATTATAATGGGAGGTGCAAAGTTGTAAAACCAGGATACGCGAAGGACATCAAGGCTCTTAGGGTGCTGCATTGCTTCATTTTGTAGAATTATATGGCAAACCACAAACCACCACAAGATCCGCCTTCATTGTTGTAGGATATAGTAGTACCAATAGTTTTAAAATATTACTTAATTACATTCTTTACTTGAAAGAAATTTATTTACTGAATTTTTAACTGAAGTTGCTACTTAAACATAGGTAGGTACTACTGTATTTGTTGATATCTGATCCATATATTAAATTCTTCATTAAATTCATTTGGAATTTGTATTTATTAGCTATAGTAAATACTTTTTTATACATGATGGATTAGTAAATTTATTACAGAACTCAAATTATTTCCAACCACTTTCTCTTCTTTATTTGTGTTAGATACTCAAGGAAATATTATGTCAATTGTTCAGCTAAAGTTACCTATCACTACGTTTTCATTAGCAATGTAGGTACCTTTATGCATTTGGAATATCTCCATCCATCCATATTTTTCATGGTTTCGAATTTTTCGTCACTGCTTTGATTTTCTGCAATATTTTCTCTCTTCTTGCTATCCGTTGTATCCATTTTTTCGTGATTTTTCTTTCCCCTAAACACTAAACCAAACAATTAAAGGGTCAAAAGAATTTCCGAAATTTTTCCGTGATTTTTGGCAGACTGTATTTAAGTTAAAAATGATGGTATCGAGAATTAAAAAAAGCATTTTGAAGCTCTAAGATTCTAGTTTTTAGATCTTTCGGTCGAAAATTTTTAATGGAAAGGGATCCTTTTGTCTTCAATCATCAATATCTCGGCGACAAATGGTCGTACAGAGAATTGATGAGCAGTTTCGAAAACTGTATAAATGTTCTATAACACGCTGCCGCAACTTTTCGGATTTTTTTTTTCGTCGTTTACATGATTTAAAAAAAAAACAGGAAAAAACTGTATTTATGGTTTCTTTAGAAAATTGACGGCTAAATTAGAAATATTCACGGAATGACTAATGTTAAGCATGACATTTACAGTNTTCCACGTGTGCATAATAACTACTACGATACCGTACCAGGGATGAGTGCAAGAACTGTTTTCCAGTGTTAGTTGATGGAATTTTACTGCATTTTTATTGTAAGTCAATAGCAAATAACATTACGGTTCACTGTCGTGAATCACTGTCGCACACTTTTGATACGCAGTCTACAGCTGATCCATCTATACAACGGCTGTTGTAGATCTTCTTCAGTGGCCCAACTACTCCACTCCGCTATTTAGAAGCACTAGTTAACTCTCGTATGTGAAGAATAAGCACGCTTATTATGAATTCTTGCGCGAATTGCTCTCGTTATATTTCTCCTGAGCAACGTAATATCACTTGCAATGAGTGTAGTTCACCTCTTCATCTGGAATGCATTGGGTTATCTGCCTATGATGTTAAGCGATTTACGAGATCAGCGTCTAAATCTATAAAAATTTGCTGCACTAAATGTTTAGCCAGAGAAAATAAATTAGATACACTCATGAATTTAGTTAAAGGTATTAATGATAAGATAAAAAGCTTTGATGAGAGGCTCTCGAATCTAGAAAGCAGATTGCAAGCTCCCGATTCATTTAATAACGAAAGACCTTTTGAGGATTGCGTTCAAGAAGCACTTTTACGTTTCAAAAAAATGCAAAATATTGTTATCACTGGCTTGCCTGAATCTACTGCTGGTAATGGGGAAAATGGAGATATGGAGGTAGTTAATGATTTAATAACCAAAATAGATTCAACTGCACATGCTACATCTACACGACGCTTGGGTAGAACTAATAATATTCGTCCTCGCTTATTACTGGTAACACTTTCTTCTTATGATATGGTGAAAAATATCTTACGAAATAAGAATAAGCTTGCTAATACAAGATACTCCAAAATTAAAATTCGACAAGATCAAACGCAGCATCAACTTGAGTATTTAAAGTCTTTGCAGTCTGAGCTTCAACAAAGAAATGATAATGGGGAAAATTTAACTATTAAATATATTCGTAATTTGCCCACAATTGTACCAAATGAACAGCCGAAAAAAACTAGATGAGTCGTCACGTATTTGCCAATGCTCAGTTATGTATACAAACATAGCATCTCTTTTAGCTAAATATAATGGTCTTCAGTTATATGCTGACAAATTTTCGCCTAGTATTATCTTGCTCACTGAAACTTAGCTGTCACCTAATGTACCTGACTCTGCAGTTGATCTGCCTGGCTACTTCTTATTACGCTCCGACCGGACAAATAAAAAAGGCGGAGGAGTATGTGCTTTTTTTAACTCTAAACTGTTTAATACCTCTAATATTTATCCATTGAATTGCGAAGTCTCAAGTGTGGAGTGTTTACTGCTAAAAATTAAATTGAGCAAATCTGTCTACTTCTACATCCTCANAATTTCTTTTTGTAGATAAAATTTACCCCACAACACACATAGATCACATAAATTGCAAACTAGCTTTGTTTATGAAAAGATTTTGCAATAAAACTATTTTAACCTTCTCAGAAAATGACAAATGGATGGACAAGACAAATATTGTGACATTTAAATATTTTTTCTTATTCATATTTTAACTAGCATATTAACATTAATTTAGCAGATTGCAAGTTCCCGATTCATTTAATAACGAAAGACCTTTTGAAGATTGCGTTCAAGAAGCATTTTTACGTTTCAAAAAAATTAAAAATATTGTTATCACTGGCTTGCCTGAATCTACTGCTGGTAATGGGGAAAATGGAGATATGGAGGTAGTTAATGATTTAATAACCAAAATAGATTCAACTGCACATGCTACATCTATACGACGCTTGGGTAGAACTAATAATATTCGTCCTCGATTATTNTTATTATTGGAGATTTAAATTTTCCTAATATATCGTGGCCATTGCTCGAACCATCAAATAGTAATAATGCGGCTGCTGATTTTAGCAATATGCTGTTATCTACAGGTTTGATGCATCATGTTACTGAAAATACAAGATTCAGGACCAATCAGACCCCATCTCTCGTTGATCTACTAATAACAAACAATGACGACCTCCTTAACTCTCTCAGCTATTCTCTTCCCTTGGGGAAATCTGATCACATATGCATAGAATTTATAATGCAATTTCTTCACTGCGATAGCCATAACACTATTATGCCAA
>NW_019421852.1:0-1012 GCF_000390285.2 Anoplophora glabripennis
GGCAGCCTGGAGTGACCTTGAAGTGGCTTCATTCTCTCCTAGAACAACTACTATATTTGATTACCATTGAGGTAAATCTATATTTTAGACCCGGATATCTGTCCCGAAAATGACCATTTTATACATAATTCTTCGGTCAGGCTGATTTTTTGTGAGCAGATGGTAAAAATAGTGTAGAATAATATGTACTGTATCCGCACGCTTAGAAAGGCGGGCGACACTAAAAGTTGATCAAACATTAGAAATTCGCGTTTTTCGACTGTAACTTTTTTTCTGACTGTTCTACAGAGAAATGGTAAAATACTTTTTTGTTCGTCTTTAAAAGATCGAGCGTCAAAAAATATCAATCCGGTCAAAAGTTACTTGCAAAAAACCGCCAATTATGCCATTTTAAATAAACAATAAAAAATCGCGATGTTATCACAGAGACGCTGCAGACAATTTATGCGAAAGCCGGAATCCGTAAGTGGATTATTTCGCGATCTGTACAAATCTGAGTGGTACCCAAAGTCGCGCCAATTTTTTTATTGGTAGATTTAACAAAAATATCGAGTTCCATTGTTTTTTCTCAAAAAAATGCATTTTTATAGCGAAGGGAAATTATTTAAAAAATGTCCGTAATTTATATGTACTAAATGAGCATTAAAAAAACTTAAATTTGAAAAAACATTTGTCACGATTCGTTAATAAACATCGCATTTTATTTATTCAACAATAGACCGTCAACTTTGAAAGCCCATAACTCCACTGTTTATTAACGAATCGTGACGAATCTTTTTTTGAAATTGAAGTTTTTTTATGCTCTTTTAGTACATGTAATAAAATACTAAAAAAAAATATAAATTAAGGGCGTATTTAATTTTGCATCTAAGGAAATTTTTTAAATAATTTCCCTTCGCTATAAAACAACAAATAAGAAGTGGATCTTATTTGTGGAAGGGAGAAATGGGCGGTGACTATTAGACGCCTTCATTATAGCCATCTTTCTCTATCGCACGGATTTCTATGACTT
>NW_019421852.1:2067-4514 GCF_000390285.2 Anoplophora glabripennis
CTTATAAAAACTTGAGATTCATCCTCCTTTTTGTTGCTCACCATCTTGAAGTTTTAGTTGGTATAACTTATTTAAATTCATGGTTGAACGGATAACACGTGCGAACAGTTCTTACTAGATATGTTTGATTTATTTATTATTAATCAAATATATTATAAAAACTCTGGTATTACAAATAGAACCTATCTACTTCTCTTATCATAACAAGGCATATTTGTCAAAAAAAGACTGACAAATGTCAAAATTACGTCTACGTCCAGCGTTACCAACCTTAGTAGAAGAAATATTGATACAATTTTCATCGAGATCTTGTAGAGTAAGGCCGGTGTCCCATGCATCCGAAATCCGACGATACGAAGGTCCGAAAGTGTTCCTATTGGTTAATATACATTCAAATTTTTACCGCTCATTTTCATCCGAAATTTTTAAAATTCATACGACGTCGGAAAAAGTAGAAATAATTTTAACTTTTATCCGAAATCGTATGTTTTTTAACCTCACTTTTTAAGTTTTTAACATACTATGATTGTTGTTTGATATATTTACAGTCAAATAAATGTTATATTATAATGTCGAATGTAGAAAATATAATACTACGTATATTTTCTATAATATATACTTATGGTTGTCACTTGAAAATGTTTCACCTTCATCTTGTAATAAATTCCATGGTTCTATACTTGATTTCTATGAGATTAATTTCGGATGCATGTGAATTATAATAATATCATTCGTAGGAATTAAAATATTTTCGGATATCGTACATCGGATTTCGGATGCATGGGACACCGGAATATTATCATTCGTACGAATTAAAATATTATCGGATATCGTACGTCGGATATCGGATGCATGGGTCACCGGCCTAAAAACTAAAACCCCAATTCTTCGAACAAATACACAAAACCACAATAAGTATTCATGTAGCTGTCGCTGTACAAAATACGTGTTGCTTAATAATATTTCGGAACAACAAAGGCGAACTAATATGGCCGTTTTAAGTACAAAAGCATTAAGAATGGGATAAATTATGTAGTTATCTGGAGGATATGATGTGAAAAGGTGAAGAGATACAAGCCCATATAGTTTTATATTTTATATTTCATGTCGGGATTAGGTAAATGGTAGGTCCTTATATATTATCGGGGAATATATTGCGACGTAATTGTTTTTTCTTGAACTTTGAGAAGGTATTTGTGAATTCTTCCACTGATTGCACTACTCGAAAAAATTAAAGGAACAAAAATATTTCATACATTTTTTAGTGATTTTTGAAAGGCTATATTTCAGTGAAAAATGGCCATTTCGAGATTTAAAAAAAAAACAGTTTTAAGGCTTTAAGTGTGTCTAGTTCCAAGATCTTTTGACAGAAATTTTTTTGAACTATGATTATTATCGATAAAACTTAAATTTTTTTTATTGTCCACGAACTCAGGATATTTTTTTTTAACTAAATCAATGTAGAAGTAAGTTAGCTTGTTTAACCAGCTTTAATTTGTTTTTGAAAGGTCTCCGTATGATTATTGGTTACCGAGATATTAATGGTTGAATGAAAAATGACACTTTAGTCTTTAATCACCGATATCTTAGCAACAAATTATTTCACAGTAATTCTAAAGACGGGTTTGACAACCTGAATAAATTCTCTACAAGGACCTTTCATGGTTTTTTAATTTTTTTTTTCATACTTATATTAAATTGAAAAAAGTGCAAAAAATTACTTTTTACGGTATTTTAGAAAATCTACCGCTAATTTAGAAATATTGATAAAAAGACTGATATTAAGAGAATTTTTTATAGCTCAATGTACCACCAATAAGCCTATAAATTGACAAGATGATCGACCCAACCGTTTTTCTGTTCATTAATCAAGGTTTTGGAAATAATTAAAGTAAAAAGTTTGTTGCTCTTAAACATTATGTATTCATTGTCAAAATAAGAAAAAATTTTCTCGACTTTTTCCACAATTTTACATTAGATATCGTTTAAATTTAAGAAAAATAATTTTTTAGAAGATCCGACGCCACTGAATATATTGAAAGTTGGTAAGTAAGTACGTAGGTAAGTTTAATTTCGGTTGGTAAGTAAGTAAGTTGGTAAGTAAGTTGGTAGGTAAGTTTAATTTCGGCTAAGAAAACAGATATATTTAATTTTATTCAAAAAACGAGCCATTTCTCAGTTATTAGTCCCTCTAATTTCATATAATCCAGAGGCATGTGTATATGATTAAATCGATAATAACTGCAATACTATTAATGTAATAAATTAAAATATAGGAATTTTTGTTACAACTCTAAATACTCTTTTGAAAAGCCCAAAAAAATCGTTTTGATACAATTTGAAATTTTCTGATGGATCCCCTAAAATATTTAAAATTGCAATGATTTTTGCATTGTTTTTTGTATTGTGCTCTTTTTACAAAAAAATTTTACTTTTTTGAGAGATTA
>NW_019421853.1:0-4529 GCF_000390285.2 Anoplophora glabripennis
GCAGGCCGTGTTTTGATTCCTTGTGTATGCACAACAGTTTCTTAAAAGAGTGTTTAGATGTAGAGAAAAAAGTTAAAGGCATTTTTGATAGTCCAACCACAGAGATTCCAATAGATACGTCACCATCTGACAAAGAGTTCGATATTAAGGATATGGAAATGTCAATAAAAACTGAATGTATCAACATAAAATCAGAAGATGAGGAAATGAGGTAAGGAAGTACTATTTTAACATTAATTTAAAAAATGGCACAGTGCCTGGTGCTGGTTCTGTCACGATATATGCAATTAAATGGGTGCATAAATATGTCATTAAATTTTTAAATCACAATATTAGCGTTTTACCAAAAAGGAATTGTAATAAATTATAGGCTATAAACGATATTGCAAAAATTATTGGATAGTCGTTAAGTTTGGTTAACAAATTGCTTGGAAAAAGTATATCTTGTCAGAACAGTCAGAATGACTTTCGATCGCATGTGGGTATGAGAAACGCTATACTAGATTTTACTAAAAAACTCATTAATATCTGAATAAGAACAAAAAAAATTTTTAAAGCATATAAATAATACTACTTAATATCGCTTAAATTGAAGTCCTGATTTTCTTGGCTAAATGCATTATTCGTTTATATTTTGCTGGGAATCCGTACGGTTTGTATTTAGTTATAAAAATCACCTTATTTGTGAACTTACCATTTTCTTAATGAGAATTGTTTCGTCTGTCCCCTGTGAACAAGCCGGATGAGTTTCTCTAACCACCAAGATCTGATAAGCTTGTCACACTCGATTCGTAATCTTTTCCTTTTTTTTAAAAAAGCAAAGGGATCGTGGAACTCGTGAATCGTTATTACATAACTATTTTTGGTTTTCGGGAATCACTTGATCATAGATCAAAGAAATTTTCATTGATAGAATTTTATGAGCCTCCACTGACAGTTTCAATTCCAAATAAAGTCCGACACAAAGTCTCTAAATCATGATGTTTTTGTTTTTGTCCATGTAACGCTGTTTGATTTAAACAAAATCTGTTGTGCTCTTACTTTATTTTTTATTTCTCTATTATCTTTTCTACAATTTCTAATTATGAGTATTTTCTTAACCATCACTTATTTATTTCATCATAAAATTGAATCAATGTCATGTACAGTTCTGACACTTATAAATGCATTTGTCATTACCTATAACCCTTTAATATTAGAGCCTCGTATCGGAAAATATCCTGTATATGTAATTTTTTCAGCGACACTCCACTGCAGACCACCATTAATGAGCCATCTGAGAAGAGTGATTGTAAAGATGCAGAAAAGTATGGGTGTAAACATGAGAATGGATCAGCAAACAAATGTAATACGCAAGCCAAACAGGAACGCAACGTATTGTATAGATGTGATAAAAGTATTTACGAAACTGGAAGTGAAATGCGTTCTATGGCACATTGTGGGAGACACAAGAAACATTCGGAAGTGTACAAGTGCGAAACGTGCGAGTTTGAAACTGAAAATAAAAAACTGCTTCAAAGGCACCAATTGCGGCATAAAGATCCCTCGCAGGTCCAGAAGTACAAGTATAACGACTGCGATTTCGAAACTAAATACAGCAAACATATCAAACAACACCAACTGAAACATAAAGATCCTTCACAGGTTCAAATGTACAAGTGTAACGATTGCGATTACGAAACTGTCCACAAGAATCATATCAAACAGCACCTACTGAAACATAAAGATCCTTCACGGGTTCAAATGTACAAGTGTAATGACTGCAATTTCGAAACTAGATACAGCAAATATATCAAACAACACCAACTGAAACATAAAGATCCTTCACAGGTGCAAGTGTACAGGTGTAACGACTGCGGTTTTGAAACTAGATACAGCAAGAATATGAAAGAACACCGACTGAAGCATAAAGATTCTTCACAGGTTCAAATGTACAAGTGTAATGACTGCAATTTCGAAACTAGATACAGCAAATATATCAAACAACACCAACTGAAACATAAAGATCCTTCACAGGTGCAAGTGTACAGGTGTAACGACTGCGGTTTTGAAACTAGATACAGCAAGAATATGAAAGAACACCGACTGAAGCATAAAGATTCTTCACAGGTTCAAATGTACAAGTGTAATGACTGCAATTTCGAAACTAGATACAGCAAATATATCAAACAACACCAACTGAAACATAAAGATCCTTCACAGGTGCAAGTGTACAGGTGTAACGACTGCGGTTTTGAAACTAGATACAGCAAGAATATGAAAGAACACCGACTGAAGCATAAAGATTCTTCACAGGTTCAAATGTACAAGTGTAATGACTGCAATTTCGAAACTAGATACAGCAAATATATCAAACAACACCAACTGAAACATAAAGATCCTTCACAGGTGCAAGTGTACAGGTGTAACGACTGCGGTTTTGAAACTAGATACAGCAAGAATATGAAAGAACACCGACTGAAGCATAAAGATTCTTCACAGGTTCAAATGTACAAATGTAATGACTGCAATTTCGAAACTACATACAGCAGGATTATGAAAGAACACCAACTGAAGCATAAAGATCCTTCACAGGTCCAAATGTATAAGTGTAACGATTGCAATTACGAAAATAAATACAGGAGTTACATCACAAAGCACCAACTGAAACATAAAGATCCTTCACAGGTGCAAATGTACAAGTGTAAAGACTGCGATTACGAAACTAAATACAAGAGTTACATCAAACGGCACCAATTGGTACATAAAGATTCTTCACAGGTGCAAATGTACAGGTGTAACGACTGCGATTTTGAAACTAAATACAAAAGCGTTATTAAATATCACGTGTTAAAGCATAGAGAACATTCTTAAATCAGAATATACCTTTGTGTTTTACTAACAACCGAGCATAAGGCGTCTTTGAGAAGACGTCAGTCCATGCCCAAAATATATAATATAGTCAAAAAGGGAGGTACTCGAAAGTGACTGTTGTGAATATGACATCGATTGTAAATATGTGAATATGAAGAAAATCTAGCAGAAACGGAGGATGACAAGTGATTTTAGACTAGCGTTTGTGGAAATTCCTAATACCTTCTTATAAATTGAATATGCCTGCTCTGTCTATGCTTAGAAATGTATCTTTTTGATTACAAATGTTCAGAGTGTATCTTATACAGGGTTGGAAAGTCCCCATGGTTCATCGGTCGTTACGTGAGAGCGATAANGCGATAAAGTAAGTCATAGAAATCCGTGCGATAGAGAAAGATGGCTATAATGAAGACGTCTAATAGTCACTGCCCATTTCACCCTTCCACAAATAAGATCCACTTCTTATTTGTGGAAGGGCGAAATGGGCGGTGACTAATAGACGCCCTCATTATAGTCATCTTTCTCTATCGCACGGATTTCTATGACTTACTTTATCGCTCTCACGTAACGACCGATGAACCATGGGGACTTTCCGACCCTGTATGTGTACATGTGTATTTTAAATAGCGATACACCTTAGTATGTAGAATATGTAATTAGTTTTTTTTCTGCAAAAAAAATAGGAACAATAAAGTTGCATTATTTTTTTTTTTATGGAAAACTGTTTCGAACTGCTGACTTTACTGTTGTATTTACGGATTGAGAGATCAATTTTTTCCCCAAGATTTTTAACTTTGGGAATATTAATCTCAAAAACTGGATAATTCCCATACGATACGAATTAAAAAAATAAACGAGCATTATTTTAGATGATATATTACAGACGTTTTGAAATATCTACATAAAAATGTTTAGGGCCTCCTCATATTTCCACTCTTATGCAGCAGTAGTTTTCGGCAATACTGTCTGTCCCGTTATAGTAAACCAGAAGTCGATGCTTAGAAAATCATTCTAGGCTTTCTTTTTATTTAAAGTTCATATTGCCATTTATGATTTCAAAAGCTTTATTGATAGGTTTGAACAATACGTTAGTAATTTCGAAAATGTTCTGATTGTAGGGGACTTCAATATACCGATGCTTTATGATATAAATGTACGTAATGCGTATGCCACCTTCTTGCGCAGATTCATAGATTTTTTATGTTTGAAGCAGTGCAATAACATCAGTAACTGTGATGGTAGAATTCTAGACTTGATCTTGTACAAACGTAATTGTGACGTAATCCGGTATTCCTTTTAACCCAGAAGTGTGTGTGTACGAGATACAGTCCACTAGAAACAAACCTCACGTAACATCAAGGCTTACGTAAGTGCCATACTCGCCTACTTTATTTATACTAAATTCTTGATGTGCGCAAACAGTGAAAACCTATTTTAATAAAATATCATGGCAAATTTGTTATTTTTCACCTAATGCAAACAGATTTTTAAAATATTTTATGTAATTTGCTGCGCCCTCTACGCAGACAAAAAAAAATTGTCATCGAGGCAGGCTGTGGTTACAAAAAATTGCTTGTCTTTTCCTCTTTAATGCGATATACTACATGTTGCCTTTATCTTTTAGATTTGTTACATTTTTTACAATTTTGAGAAGTGTAATATGTTTGTATTGTACT
>NW_019421854.1:0-4528 GCF_000390285.2 Anoplophora glabripennis
TTCTAACTTGCTTGTACATGCTGTAAAACTCTTTAATTGTGTCTGTATTATTCATTTGGGAGCAAATTCCTTATTTTAATTTCAACTTTAATTTAAAATTAATGATATTAAACTAAAACAAATTAATTTTTAAATTTTACTACTTTACTACTTTTAATTTTTTATCAATTTAAGGCACATACAAAATAAGTCATATACATATAAGTATGACTTAGGTATATGGATAAGAATTTATGAACATTTTCAAAGTTGAATTAGATGAATACCTTTTATCATTTTTATCAAAAAGTAGCAAGTCCCTCTTAAAAAGATTTATTAATCGTATTTACTTTCAGGTATTAATTTTGTCACATCTTCAGACTACTAAAAGCTACATAATTGATATTAAATAAATGACTGAAATAATATAAAATGTTAAAAACTTACGTATGTTATGATATAAGTACATCAAGATTTGTCAAATTAATAGAACAGCATGTTAATAATACATAACTAATTTTTATAACAATTGCCAACAATTGCAAGTACCTACTTACATTCTATGATATACCTACATCATAGAATGACATTCATTCAAGTGCTACTACTATCAATAACGGTTTTCTGTTAAATAATTAAAAATAATTTTAAGTAAATTTATGAAAGATAAAACTTTGTATGTACATACAAAAAATTGTTTCAAAACTGCACCAATAAAACATCTAATATTTTTTCTAATATATATTATTACTTTAATATTTATTTTTATAATTTTTGATTTTAGTTATATTTGTGTAGTGATTTTATTTAGTGTATTTTGTTTTATGTATTTGCTATGTGGTATAGTATATGATTTTTGTAATGTGTAATGATTAAATATTCGTTTGGGCGCCTTTTATTGTGTATAATGTAATTGGTGTGCGTTGAAATCAAAATTTTTTTTTTATTGAATGCAGGTTCTCATGATAAAGTTAAGTAATAACACTGACAAATTTCAACGAATTATACTTTTCTTACCTTGATTTTGCTTATCTCTCCTCCGGCAGCTTTACCTTGCATGAATTACATTAACAGTGTACATTTTATTACAGTGTATATAGGAATGTTTAGTTATCAATGCTACACTGTCCCTCAAAACACTTATTCAGAATACTAGCATGAGTTCTTATCTCAGAGAAGCGGTTTAATATTATTTAAATTTACCATTACTATTTATTTGAGTAAGAAGCACTGAATGAAAGCAAAATTTTAACTATTTTCACAATATGACATTTATTAATTATTCATCTTTAAATTCCGAACAATATTTTAAGAAACACAGAAACTAGATTTGTTATGGACTTTTACATGACTTAATAACTGATAAATTTCTTAACTCTACCTAACATGATTTAGAAAATGTTTGGTTAACCAATTAATACTGTTTTAAATGTTTTACGAAACAAACTCACTTATATTAAGAACACAGAAACTAAACTAATCCTTATACTATGAAATNTCATACGTCTGAGCAATTTTAGGACAGCAGCATACATACATAAATGTATTGATGTTAATATTTAGGCTGATGTCATTTGGGAATTATTTTAATAGGAACGGCCCTAAAATAGAACAATGGGGAACGTCTAACGTTGCATACACTTCAACAGATGTATCCACGGTACTGAGCATATAAGGTAGATAAGACCTGAGAAAATAGGTAAAATTTAGTGTCAAGCCATAGAAAAACAATTTTTCTAGTAACAGACCACGATCAAGAATTTGACAGGTCGTATACCTGTCAATCTGACCTACCCTATCTAAGATTTCTGATATGTATCTACTGACTGATTCATACCCGTTTTGTTACTATTACTCTACCTGCTTGTGAAGCCATGTTGGTTTTAAAAAATTAATTTGAGAAAACAATTTCAGATAATTTACTAAAAGTATGTATGTATATGAAGTACGAATAATAGTAAACCAACTAAATTTAAATTAATATGACTCTTAATGAAAACATATGTTTTTTTTTAATTTTAAATGCTACCTATTAAAAAATTCAATAGAAATCTAATATAAAATGTGACGGTTATTGTGAATACCGACTGATTTAATCATATTCGCGATATCAAATTCAAAACCTGAGTGAAATGTATGGAGAATGAAGACCGAATTTCAGAGATCCAATGATTTGTTACCGCGTCCCCATGATATGTGGTGTATACGGCTATACATACACATAAATTTTGGTCAGAAAGGTAATATACTACACTGTCTACTCTAGCACGTCATTGAAATAAATTTGTCAAACAGACGCTGGGATGAATTCGCAAAAATAGTTTCCATAAATCTGCATGAAGACAAGGAGATTGTCCTCTATAAGATATTGTCTTACCATGGTTCAGCATAATATAGAGAAACCCTTCTGTCACCAAACATCAATAATGAATGACTTACTGGATGTTTTAATACCACTATAAATATTTTAGTCACCTCAAAAAATTGAGATAACTTCTTTAGTGGAAAATAAAGTAGATAAAGCAAAGTGCAACAAAAACCTTTATTGCCAATTTTTTCTCTTATTTTTTCGGCAACGCATATTATCGAGACCGAGCGAACAAGAGACCTTCTTTTCTCTTTCGTAGAAATGAATCTTTTATTAGCAGTTCAACGACAATTCTTTTTAACCCTCTAACTAAAATCCCTCAATTACACCCCAACATGCACATCCAAATGCGAATGAAGGAAGTACAACTTGTAGTTTATCAAACATCTCAGATCTTGGAAGTCTTTTATCATTTTTGATACAATTTCTTCGTATTTAGGACTTGTTGTTTCCTAAAAAATTTGTCGCTACAGCTTTGAAACTAGTCCAAGCACTCTTCTCAACGCTACTCATTGTAGTGATGAATCATCCTTGAACAATGCCTGAATCTGTGGTCCTTTTAATTTGGATTGGTTTCCTGAAAATCTTGAGATTATAGCGAAGAACAAGGCAAACGATTTCATTAGGATATGTTATAAAACAGCGATATCAAGAAAGATGGGATGAAAACATGATGGCTGATTTTTGTTGGTTGTTAAAAAGAGAAACGAAAAATAGAGGGACTAAACGAAAGCATAACTCCTTTGAAGAAAAAAAAAACACGTTATAGCAACAAAAATAAGAATGATTTGTAGATATCGTTTTTTTTTGTTTAGAAAGTAGATATTCTACAAGTTTATCTCATCTCTCAGTCTCTCAGTACAAAAAGTAGATAGATAGTTGGGTGGATGGTTGGGTTTTATAGGTGGTACAGGTGGATGATAGAAAGATGTATGAATTCATAAATGGATGGGTGGATAAAAAATGGATCCAGAACTATGCAACACGAATTATGCCATGAAATGGCATGTTACATGGCATTATGTTTTTGAATGGAATCGGACCAGCTTGTCAGACTCTATGATGATAAATTGGAATTAAACGAGTGAAAAATCATACGTCTAGTGAGCTGGTAGAATAATTTGATTTTTTTATAACTTTCGTCGATCGTAAATTACGTTTTTTGTGAATTTTGACCTGTTTTTTTAATTTTCCCGAAAACTCAGACCCGTTGGGCTAAATCTGAAGGCAGATTCGGATTCAGCGGAAAAAAATACATGGAAATATAAGGGTCTGAATACTAGATCCAATACTTTTTTTTGTGGGGTGTGTAATTGAAAATATCGATATTACCTAGTACCCTTTGACAAGATAAAGTAACATCCCAAATTGCATTNTGAAATATTACGTAAAATAAAATAATGTGACAAAAAAACATGACTCGATTTTTTATTTTTAAAAGATATCGTTATTTAACTAGCAATTAAAAAAGTGTAATATTAAAAAGAATTTGGGAGATAACTGTAACGTGCCTAACTATTAGAGACCGACCTATTAATCGGCTGTGACATCGGCTTCGGTCACATTCGACCATAATTTAAAACTTCGGCTAAGAAACGGCTTCTGCCAAAATTAGGCCGAACTTTTCGCCGAAACCGAAGGTACCGTGAGAGACGCTGCTGGACTTAACAAATCTAATCAAATTAGGTTTAAATTAGCCCCTTAACACTACAAATGACACTGCCAAATTACAACAAAATTGGGTAAACGGTGTTTAAGATATTTACCAAATAACATTTTTTATAAAAGATTAATACCCTGTATCTTGAAAACGAAGGATCTGCGGACCAATGTTTATATGAACTTTTTGTATTAAAATCACTCAAATAATAATCGTCTGTTGAATTAATTTATTGTACATACTTAATTAAAACCCTATAGGTATACAGGGTGATTCATTAACAATGGGAAAATCGAAAGCTGAAGATAGTACACGTGAAATGGTGACCATTGGCGTAAACATGCCTTATCCGAAAGTTGATAGTTTCGAAAATACAGGGTGTTGAAAGTTAAAATTTTAAATCGTTTTTTTGCGATTATTCTGAAAATATAGGTTAGGAACTTGAAAATTTGTGAAACTATATTTTTTAGGCGACGAATAAGATGCGTGTTGTAATTTCAGCATTGCTCATAGAGGGCGCC
>NW_019421855.1:0-1612 GCF_000390285.2 Anoplophora glabripennis
AAAAAAAAAAATAAATGCGTGAGCAGGGGCGGCGGAGGGTTGATTTGGGGGTTGAAAGGATATGAAAAATTGTATTATTGGGATTTCTGGCGAAAGTTGAGGTCAAACAAAAAAGTATCCAATACAAAAGTAGTAGATCATTCAAAAATCTACAACTTTTGTAGAGGTCACTTTTTAACATAATCTCAAAATTTCCGCGAAAAATGAGAAAAACAGGTTTTTTTCTGATTTTTCGTTTTTTATTTCTCATTTCCGCAAAAATAATTTAATTTTGACGAAACTTAGTGAAAGTATACCTATACAAATTTTTTTAGATAAAAAAATCAATAAGTTTCTGAGATATTCATTTTTTTCCGACCTGAAACACTTTTTTTCCGACCTGAAACACTTTTTTTTCAAAGAAAAATTCTACTTAAAAAAATCATCGTACAGAGTTCTGCCGGTAATCTTTTTTTTTTCGTTTTGACATATACTTTTTGGTGAAATAAAAAAATCTGTAATAACAGTTCAAAAACATGCTCAAAAATGCAAAAAAAAAAAATGACTTCCAACAATGAATTTTTCAGTTATTGTTGATAATTTGTTAAAATTAAAAAGTATTCAGAAACCGATTACACCATTCAATTCTACAGAAAAAAATTTAAAAAAAACTGTGTCTCAATGTTTGAACCAAAACTTTATTTTTGTACAGTATTACAGTACAGTACAGTATTTTAGTACAGTATATTGTAAACATCTAAGTCGAATTACAAATGTACAAATGATAAATTATCTCTGGATGATTTGAGATTTCACCACTAGAAAGTATTAACTATAAAGTCTACTGTTGACGCGAAATCCGAAAACCCGAAATTTTGCAAAATCGTTTTATTTTTTTCTCTGGCTTTATTTGAAAACGAATTTTAAATAAATTGCATATTTACATTGCCACTTTTTTCGTTCTATCCGATGGCGTCAACATTTTTGCAATCCGATGTTTCGTCTTCGATGGGCCATCATCAGATTAAATTTAAAAAAATTAAACAATTTTGCAATATTTCCGGTTTTTCCGGATATCTCCGGAACTACCCGGAATTTTAAAACTTTCTAAACAGCATATTGTTGGGTATAAAAAACACACTGTATATCTATGAATTCATCAAACTTAAAAAAAAATAAGTCCCAATCGATCCTACGGAAAAAAAATATTATTTATTTTATTTATTCACTATTCGACTTATGTTTATAGCAATACTGTACAAAAATAGTTTTGGGTCAAACAATGAGACATTTTTTTTGTATTTTTTCCGTACAATTGAATGGTGTAATCAGTTTTTGATTTTTTTTTAAATTTAAACAAATTATCAACAATTACTGAAAAATTCATTGCTGCAAGTCATTTTTTAATTTTTTGCATTTTTGAGTATGTTTTTGAACTGTGATTACAAATTTTTTTATTTCACCAAAAAGTATATGTCAAAACGAAAAAAATGATTACCGGCAGAACTCTGTACGATGATTTTTTTAAGTAGAATTTTTCTTTGAAAAAAAGTGTTTCAGGCCGAAAAAAATGAATATCTCAGAAACTTCTTGATTTTTTTATCTAAAAAAATTTGAGGTTATTTAAGACAGA
>NW_019421855.1:2890-4513 GCF_000390285.2 Anoplophora glabripennis
GATTTTCAAAAGAATCTCTTGGGCCCGTGCGACTGCGGATAATGCATAACAATTAGGCGACAAAATCCGATTATCGACAATGCAGATCTTGTGGGTGCAGGAAGCATGGAATTACATGCACAATTGCATGTACAAATTGTTTTGGAACCAACTGTTCCAATCCTGAAATAGTCGAAAATGTAATAGATGATAGTGATGGAGACAGTGATGGCAGTACTGATGATGAAAATTGTGATTGATAGTGAAAGTGTTAGATAAACATATGATAGTAGTTGTCTCACTAATTGCCTTGCAAATAAAAAGAAAATTGGTTCTCAGAATAAAGTGGATTCTTTTCGACTCATTAATTTCCTGTTAGTTTTTCTTACCCTTCTTGTCTAATCTCTGTAAATTTACGTGTGTTACAATGTAAAGATAAGCCTACAAGATCATGGTTGGTAAGCGGGTGGAGCAGTTTTATTGCAAAAATCTGATGTGCCTTTCGATGTTTTCCAGAAAGCCCACTCCACGGGCATCGGGCATACTTTTCAGTGTTAGAACTGAAATATTCGACCCCAAAAACCCCCGAGTGGAAATTTAGAAGGCAATTACTCAGCTATTCGGTGTTTTACAGAAGGCCCCCCCTTGTCCCCCCTGGGGCCCCCGGGGGCGTCGGACATACGTTTCACTGTCAGAATCGAAATCCCCGACCCCAAAAACCCCCGAGTGGGTATTTAGAAGGCAATTATTCAGCTATTCGTTGTTTTACAGAAGGCTCCCGCTTGCCCCCCTGGAGGGGCCCCAAGTCGTCGGGCATATTTTCAGGGTCAGATTCGGAATCTCCGACCCCGAAAACCAAATTTCTACAACTTTTAGTCAATTTTTACCATTTAAAAAAAAAATTGATGCATTCCAAGATGCACTTTATGCACCCGCAATGCAGTTTCGATCCAGCCCCAAAGTGTAATATATAGACTTTTTTTCTGATATTTTTCCGAAGACAATGCCGAAAACCGCAACTCGATCGGTTCATCAGAAAAAAATTGCTGATTTATTGTCTAACTTGCCTGGTCTATTACTATCGTGCTAAAATGGGATGGTGCACCATCGGGCTCAAGCCACATGTTATTTCAAATATTTACAGGGGCGTTTTCCAATAACGAGTTAAGGTGTTCTTGCAGTAAATATAGGTATTTATCCCCACTTAAAGTGTCATCAATGATATGTAGTCCCACTAAGTAGTTTCCCATCCATACATTACTGATACATTTTTGTTGGTGTTTTGTCTGAACAATAGCATGGGGATTTTCATCACTTCAAATATGCAAATTCTATTTGGAAAGCGGTTAGCGTAAATTCGAACGGTTTCAGAAGCTGCAAATTCTTCATACTTAAAATCCTTTATGATACTGAATCAATAAATGGTGTCAAAATGATTTATAACAAATATTTAACTGCTAATTATACGTACTTGTTGACAGTTATCACAATTTCCAAAGAAACCAAAGTTTTTACAAAAATGTTCGCATTTTTGATACAATACATGTATGTTGTTAATAAAATTCGATTTTCTCAAAAACGGTACAAAAACGGACTGATATACGGTATACCTTTTTTTAAGCAAAGTGAGAGAGGAATCGAACT
>NW_019421856.1:0-895 GCF_000390285.2 Anoplophora glabripennis
ATTGCGCTTAGGCATGGCTAGGTGAGAGGACGCGATCTAATTTTGTAACAACTTATCTTTCCCTTGGATAGGATGTATGAGAGGTTAGACTCTAACAAAGGGAATTTGGATTAGAATGATATGAGATATAGGATTGGTATTGGAAAGATAGGTGAAAAGAGACTTAAGCGGCAATACGTCCCGCTATCTCTGATATTTGAGCTCAGGCGGCTATGAGAGCCGTTAATTAGGTAGTTCGTATATATAATACTTATAATTATATATATCTAGAGGTAAAACACTACGCTCATATAGTCCTGATAACTATAAGGGCGGTTTGATGCACTTCACTAGAACTTATATCTAACACTTATGATAGGGCTGGCTAATGGCCCGTGATTTGAGTCTGCGGCGGGTCAGAAATAAATGCCCGGGCGCCGTTTTATCTTTCTTTTATAGATAAGAGGTAGGTTAGGTTATATATATATATATTTATTAAACATAAATCTGACTCTAGCAATTGATTAAAAGCTTGCGAAAGACTGTAATATTGACTATACAGGGTGTTTTCACTTTAAATTTGGAAAATGCAGGAATGTATTCCCTATCAAAAAGTAAGTGTAGTTTGCTCTATAAAATTTTTTTATAAAAGCCTTTGTTTTGGAGATACAGGGCGTTGAAGCTTAAAAAAAATAAACACTTTTTGACATATCTCGGCTATCCACGAGTAGATTTGATTTAAACTTGGTACACATTATGCGTATTGGGGGTTCTCATAATTGACAGAATATTAGTCCTATCGCATTAGCCAGTGGCGTTCAAAGGGGGGATGCGTGGCCCCTTTTTCAAAAAAAAAGTACGCCATTGAGTTTTTCGAAGAATGTAAAGTAAATTTAAATACTACCATACAAAAGCA
>NW_019421856.1:2539-4514 GCF_000390285.2 Anoplophora glabripennis
GTGCTGGATTTTGAGGTTTGGATTGGAAACATAGGTGAAATTTTTACTTTCTCCTCTGACAGCGGCTTCGGCTTCGGAGTTAGAAACATTATGCAATTTAATGCTTGTGTTATGATTTCTTATGTTGGAAATCGGGCTTGGAGCTCGGTGCTGGATTTTGAGGTTTGGATTGGAAACATAGGTGAAATTTGTACTTTCTCCTCTGACAGTGACTTCGGCTTCGGAGTTAAAAACATTATGCAATTTAATGCTTGTGCTTTGATTTCCTATGTTGGAAATCGGGCTTGGAGCTCGGTGCTGGATTTTGAGGTTTGGATTGGAAACATAGGTAAAATTTTTACTTTCTCCTCTGACAGCGACTTCGGGCTCGGGATTAGAAACATCGTGGAATATGTTTGTTATGGCTTCATGTTCTGCGTAGAGAGCTTGCACTGGAGCGCTGTTCCGGGCGTTGGAACTTGGATTCGAAAGATAGTTGAAATCTGAACCTACGACGGTGTCTAACTCCCCGACACCCTCAAATGCTCCTTCGAGAGATTCTGTCGTCGTTAAGGATTCCTGCAAGCGATCGTCTTCAATGTCGCGAGAAGGGGGTAACGCGCATGCGTCCCGTTGATTTCTTGACGTCATTTTTGTTAACAGTACAATAAAAATGGGTATATATATATATATATGTATATGAGTTCACAAACCCCTATTTCTAAACAAAGTGACAACGGAACAGTTTAAACTTAGTTGATGACTAACAAATTTACTATACTCTACTTGAAATTTACTCGATAGTGACAAAATGTTCTGTATAACTCAAATAAAACTTGCTTTCGCTGAATCTCGAATACTGTCTTAGAAAATTCAACTTTATTACTCGCGACACTACACTATTGTTCATAAAGTTTTGATTATAACACACTTTATCTATAGTCTCTCAAGTCTTTCTGATATACTCGATCAGTCTCGATAAGAAAAAAAAAACCTTTTTACACTTACCCAGTGTACTACAGTATGCTCCGGAATAGCTCGGGAATCGTCCTTATCAATAGCACTCACTCGGATTTATAACCATACTCTAGTCAGTTTATTATTAGTCAGTTTATCATTAGATTATTAAGCTCTCATAGCCAATACTAATGTTTCTTATTTTCAGATATAGATATACTACTATTTACTTATGTTTATTTTTTTCTTTCAGGTCCAAAACTACTACAAAGTCAACGCTGAAGGCGTCCACACCACCTAGAATGCAATAAAGACACCAAAGTTCCAGTGACACATATATTACAGGTAAGTTACAAATCAGTTCAAAGATTTCTCATTTACAGGTTTAAATACGACTCCCAGATAATTTCCCTCGCGATCGCGTCCTATGACGTCACACGTATAAATTTTAGTTCCTACGCGTACTTGGCTTAACCAACCTTTAGCTACGCGATTCTTTTTTATCCTCCAATTTCCACGCGATTGTCTAATACCAGTCAAAACCGCTCTTCCACGTGACGATTCTCCCTGAATTCTTTTCAATAATCGTCCAGGTAACTCCTAACACCCTGTATGACAACTTATCAACGTTACGAATCGTTCGTAATACAAACTAAACTTTTTTATCTAACAGGTTCCCCCCAGGATACCCCAATTTCAATATTTATCTAACCGGATACTTCCTAACTAAAACCAACGTAGAAACTCTAACTAGCGTGGGTTTCGAGGCTCTCGAAGTCTGCTGAAAACATTTCGCGGCTCTGGTCTTAAATAATAGGTCGGACCGATAGGCCCCTCCCCAAAACGGCGTTTCCACCAATCCTAGGCTCGTATTTTCTGATACGTTTAACAAAACTAACGACTAAACCTCGCATTTCGCGGATCACGGTCGTCGTCGTCGCGAAACCGTGACAACGTTGTCGTATTCCACCCTTCGAGCGAGATTCAGGATTTCAGAACACCCCGTATATTCATAGAAGTCATAATCTTGTACCTACGG
>NW_019421857.1:0-3354 GCF_000390285.2 Anoplophora glabripennis
CATTTACAATGCGACCCGCTCCATTGTCAAACGTTGTCAATTATGTATCAACGAAAATGGCTGACAATTCGAGCACTTGCTGTGACTTTGTTACGTCATTTTTGTTTTATTGTTGTTTCTCTTTTTTTATAGTTGTTATTTTTGTTTAGTGTATGTTTAATAGTTATAAGTGTACCTATAATTATTAAACCTATTAAGTAAAGATAAATGGATAATCTAATTTATTTTTTCTTGCAATTTTTTTGTCTAAGTTAGGTGCCTAATATAAAAATAATAATAGGAAACGAAGAGACCAACTGAAAAAATATCTATAAATTTTTTGCATTTTTCTTCATTTAGGCAAATAAAAAGTATCTATTATTATATACAGCTGAAAAGGTAAAAAAATGCTATTCAACGGGATTACCAAATACAGGGTCTAAATACTATTTAAAAAAATCTATGTTTATGTAATATCGGAAAAATTGTATGATTTGTAGAAAATCTGAGTACGCCACTGACTTCCTAATAAAAAATAGAACACATAATGTTTATACTTTTTTCTTTTAAATTGAATAACAACGGATATAGAGAGGTTAATGTAAATGGGCCATTTAAAAAAAAAACCTGTATATCTAAAACTAATCAGTTAGCTTTTGGTACCAGCAAAGTAAACTCAAAAAAGAGGACGGGAGGTCGATATCAGATTTTTTTTTTCTATCACCGTTTTGGCTGTACTCTACAAAACTGACACAAGATTTTAACAGTGTTCATTAGAAAATAATTAAAAAGTCAGTAGTAGACAATGAATTTATCTTTCAAATTTGTCAGTAATAAAATTATTTTATTCAAAAAATTGCCTCTGATTGTTGTTAAAAATGGCTGGAAAATTTACATTTAGCGAACAAGTTGAATACCGAGAAAATCTGTGGGATCGTATTACAAATAAATGTAACCTTATAAGAAACGATCATCATTTGTTAGACAGAGTAAACTTTTCGGCGAAGATTAAATTTATGTATCAGGGAAAATGGTACCCATTTTAAACAATATTATTACATATTTTTTCAAACTGCATTGTATTGTACTTAACATTCTTTAAAATAATTGTGTCTATCCCAATACCTTCAATTATTATTTTTATTATTTATTTGTGTTTTTTACTGAATACAATACTTGCTTATTTAAAAACTGTCTAGGTACTTGTTTTCTTTTTGTAGAATTAGGAGAGAAGTGAAGTAAACTTTATTTGGCCAATTGTCAAATTTGAAAGATAAAGCCTACTACTGACTCTTCGATTATTTTCTAATAAACACTTAAAATCTTGTGTCAGTTAATACGGCTCTTCTCAAAAACCATAAAGTTTTTTAAAATTTAACGGGAATAAAAAAAAAATTTTAAATTAAATTCTGCTGTGAATTAATATTATTATTTTTCAATTCGGTCAATGAAAAAAAAGTTCCGTACAATTTTAGTGGTGAGTCATCCCCAATGAACACCTTGTAGTGCTTCAATTAACTTTAAATCATAGTCAAAGAAGACCAGTAACAAACCTAAATAATGTACCAAGTTTGGTTCTTCTCCGGTAAAGTATTGCAGATATATTTTTTTATCGAAATTAAGGGCCCCACATTGGGGGCTAATAACTCCTCAGGGATGCAACTTTATATATAGGTAAGTTTGGTTAAATTACAATATTTTGAACACCCCTACATGCACCTGGCCTGTGTCGGTTCTTATGCGGGACACCCTGTATATTAATGGACGTCCTAAAAACGTCATTAAGATCCCTACATAGAATCGAAACCGATCGGATAGGCATAACTTGTTTTCTTAAAAATCTATAGCATTTTAGATAAAACTACAAGTTTCATGAGAAATACCTGCGAAATTACATGAAAAAGTACTCCCCTGCGACATATTTACAGGTATATTATAATATACTGTATACTTCGTATATCGTTAACGGTACTTTAAAGAAACTGAATAACTGAAAGCGCTGAGAGACAATCTTTTTATGTTAAATAAGGTTAGATTCTCCCATGTCCCTACACTTCTGCAGAAAACAAAAAAAATATATGTATTTGTATCTTGGCACTAAAATAAATAAGGACTTGTACAGAAACATGTTTGAGTCGAGTAAAGTTATAAGTATAATTTTAAAAACCTATTTTTTGGAAAATTGTTTTTTTTTATACAGGATAATCCCAAATGGAGTGTTAAAAGTTTTCTTTCTCTTTCTCGAAAACTTAATAGTAATGGAGAATATAATATAATCTCATGGTTTATATTAATTTTATAATTGAGTATGAGTTTTTAGTTTTATCAATTAATTATTCAATTAGTAGTACATATACCTTATTGTGTGGCTTATTGCTTGTTGTACCTACCTGTTTAAATTGACAGTACGGCTAAAATAAACACTCACTCATTCGTCCATAGCATTTAATAAAGTTTTAGGATCCGCTGCACTGATTTTGAAACCAATTGCAAAATTCTGTACTGGAGAAATCAGCTGTTTCGCTTCAACCTTCGAACGCTTTATGGTCTGCCGCATATGTCGCGATAGTAGGGCACCGATTTAACAGGGGTAATTTGCTTATTTTTTAAAAGGTCGAGTAAATATTTTTTCGATTTTCTGTCTTTAACAGTCTTCCGAATAGATGTAGTTTATTACCAATAATAAGAGTATTAATTACTTAGCCAGCAAAAAATATGGCAAAATATCTATATAAAATAATAACTTTGAGATTATGTCACTCTGTTAATATATTTTGATATAGTGTTATATAATTCCTAGGATAATTTTTTTCGAGTTACGACCCCCTATTAGGTATATGTTTTGCATTTTAGTTGTGTAGGATTTTCTTATTACCATACCTAAAATATTAAGTTTATATACGATGACAATGTGTAATATTTGAATTTATGAACTAGTGCATAGGGCAAATATACTTCACTACACACTATTTGTATAGTAGGATCATATTCGATGCAAAGTAATAAATCATTGCCTGTCAAGGGAATCAGTGCAACACGTTTTAGGGGGTTTTGGAAATTGAATAATTTCTTTATGAATTATGGATTAATAGTTACATATTTATGAAGAACAAAATGAAAAACAAAGGCATCTCCTTCGCACATTGGGCGGCAGGGCAACAAAACATTTATTACTCCCTTCATCCTCCTTCGTATGACTTGTGTCTTGCGTTTGTTGCGGCGGCGCGCGTGCCAGCCCGGCGTGGTCAGTTTCGTTTCGGTTGTATTGGTGCTGCGTGTTTCTCGCTCGCGATATTTGTGAGGTTATAACTGTTATAAGTGCAATTATATTTCTTTCGGGCTATATGTGTGTTTCGCGCTATTATTTGAGAATTT
>NW_019421857.1:3497-4712 GCF_000390285.2 Anoplophora glabripennis
TATGTGTGTTTCGCGCTATTATTTGAGAATTTGTGAGTGAAATCATATTTCTTGTGCTCCGTAACAAAAGTGTTTTTAGTGTTTTATTTGTGTGCTGTGTGTGTGTTTCGGGCTGTTGTTTGTGAATCGTGAATGCTATTATATTTTCTTTGCTAGTGAAGTGAAGTTTTTTGTATTATTGCTCTGTTGGCGTTATATGGAGAAATGGAGGCGGTGCCTGGATGTACTGCTGTGGGTACAAAAAAATCTGTATTAAGTTACAGAGAAAAAACGATAATATTAAATATCTATAACGCTTTAGAAAAGGATCGTCCCATGAAACTAAATACTGGTTTGGTGGAAATGTGTTCTAGATATACTGGAGTAAGCGAATCATCTGTTTTCAAAATTTTAAGAAAGAAGAAAAATGAAGGAGACGTTAAGAGATCTAAAAAAGGGGGGTGGAAAGAAGAAATTAATATTAAATGAAGATGAGAAAAATGCAGTTCGGCGTACAGTATATAAATCATAGAATTTATATTTTGTTTATAATTTGTTAACATTTCTTGTTTGATAGAAAAATAACTTATTTTGTTGAGATTGGTAGAGAATTGTTGTTAGTGTTTTCATTTGATAGAATCATATCATAGGATTTATATTTTGTTTTCATTCTGTAAATATTTATAGTATATCTGTTATACAAGGTTTTTGCTTTGAAACTTCGTTCTCCTTATAAAAAAAAGAATCGTAATGGGGTGCGATGAAGAGATCAGTTCACGTCTGGAACCCTGTTCCTACAAAAATCCCTTTATTCTCATAAACTATTTGTTTTAAATGTAATTTATTATAAATCCAATTCGTTATTTAAATTCCACATATGTACTACATTTCACCTCTGTACGCGCCACTGTTTTGTAACGAAGTGATTTTTCCAACACCCCACATTTGTGTTATTTTTTATTTAATTTTATTAATAAATATAATTTACCTCACCGGCATTATTGTCGGCATTTCAAACGCCGTCCGTCACCGCGGAGCACCAAGCCGATGGCCGGCAAATTCACACCGCGTATGATAGTCTTCCGCCTGCCAGCGTAGGGACCAGTCGTGCCGAGTCCAGCCAGCCAGCAATACGTCACCACCACCTGTGTAAGAATTTTACAAGTCCCGCTTAAGCTTTGGTTTGTTAGAACTGTGCGTCGCAGACGACATACGCGGTTAGCAGAATCTGTAGCG
>NW_019421858.1:0-4518 GCF_000390285.2 Anoplophora glabripennis
CCATATGATTTTTGCTGACATTCTCCAGTCAATATCCTTTTATTTTTCAGATTATTTTGTATTTGCATACATTATTGTTGTTTATTAAATATACAGGGTGTTTATTAAGTACTTATACAAACTTTAAAGGGTGAATTTTTGACTAATTATAAGATAAAAAGTTCATGTGAACATGGTGTCCAAAAAAAATTTTTGTTTGGTGTTTTGATTATATTTTTGTTCAATAACATGGCAATTTTTTCTAATTTTCACTAATTTGGTGATAGTAGTTTATAAAGTGATAGTGTAAACTCACATGACGCTATTTCGCATATTTTTCAAAAACTCTTAATGATTCAACTTTCAACGCAAGTTTAACATTAAACCCGTTTTTTTTACAAAACGGCTGCTTCCAACGATAAATACTGAGAGTACCTTTTGTACGTAAAATTGAATGGAAAATAGGTATGTTTAGTCAAAAATGACATACAGTGCGATACAAAAAAGTTATGGTTATTTAAATCCCGGTACAACACTGTATATGGCACCCCCTAACATTAAACAAGAAACTAAGTAAATGTTTGAGTTTCTCATCATCAATACTTCCTGTTTTCCGAATTTCGTCAAATTGCCAAGTTATTGAACAAATATATAATGAAAATACCAAACAAAAAATTTTTTTTGGATGCCCTGTATCTCAAGAACCAAGCCGTTGCAGACCCATGTTAATATGAACCTTTTATCTTAAAATTAATCAAAGATTCACCCTTTAAAGTTTGTACAAGTACTTAAACACCCTGTATATGTACGTGTTTAATTTTATCAATATAGTTTGTGCCGTTCGACGATTCACACTTTCTCAATTCGTTTCTTCTTTCTGTATCAATTTTCATTCTAATTTAAACTAAATTGTTACTCAATTAATTTAACATTTGCGGTATAGGTACTCCAATACCAATATATTTTTATTCTTGACAATCAAGTGGTTATACTTTATTATTGCAAAACAAGCATCTTAACAGAATAATTTTAAAGTTGTATCGCTGTAGGTTATTTCTTTTAAATAATTAGAAAAAAACCCATATTCGGTTAATTCCGATATCAAAAGTGTTTTTAGTAGTTTCTATTTATTTGCTTACTGTTTAATATGCATCCAATAAAGTTGATCTCTGTACTAGCCAGTATAGAAGACGAACGTATCTGATACACTGAAAAGCAGGTATATACAGCGTGTAAAAGTTTGACCGCCATTACTTCAGCATGAGATAGAGTAATCATAAATGAACAAAAAAGTTGTATATTATAGGGGCGTAAGATTAACAGTTTTCAAAATACAGACTTGTCCTGCGGAAAAAATGTAAATAACTATTATTGTGAAACATTTAGTAAATTTCAAGACAATTGTTTTCCAGTTTTTAAATAAATAACAAAATGTATCAATTTTGTAGTACGAAGACAGTGTTGTGCTTAAATTTTAGCTTGAATTTTAGTAATTATGAATCTCTTAAAACAGGAACTTAACTTTTAATCAAATTATGAATTTGTTAAAGTATCCAAAGATTCACATCGTCCAAATAATTATACATATTAAAAATAATTTAGGTACTTACCAAAAAGCAAATTCAGTAATTTTTAAACGCGCAAGTACAAAATAAACTACAACATATGCTCAAAATGTCCACCACCATTTTCGATGCACGCACGACACCTTCGAATCCAATTTGCGCGCATTCGCTGGAAAACGCCTTAATAGAAGAAAATAGTGGCACGCAAAAAACACTCAGACACGGTCCAATTCAAGATACCAACTGAACTGCGTATTGCTGGACAGTATTACCTCGTGTTATCCGCCGCGCCCTTGTCACATTGCTCGATATGAATTTTATCGAATTTTGAATTTATTACAAAACTAATTATTTTTTAGAATTAAGCGTAAAGAAGTTCATAAAAGGTTGAGTTTAGGACCTATGTCATATAAGGTTTTTTTGTTTATTTTAATGTATTCTATCGTCTGTAAAAATTAAGGCAGTAAAACTTCCAATACCCTGTATATACCTGCTTTTCAGTGTTTCAGATTCGCTCGTCTTGATATCTCATACGATCAGCAAAGTTTAATATAAAATTCAACCCCCTTCGTTGAGTGATTCAAGACCAAAATGGAATGTCAAACGTCCCACATATCCACGACAAACATAATCTCTTACATAATGAAATCAGGAATATATGCCACTTATAACGATATGAAGTCGACAGTTGAAATATAAGCTCAAATAGAGCTTTGTTTATTACTCCTACTTGATGTATTTTCCGTTTGCTGCCAGAAACTAATAATGTAGGTATGCTATGTGTTCGAAATAGTGGTGTAAAATTTTAAATAAAATAAATACATTTACAAAATAAATAGACTTTATTACGAGTTCCTTCTGATAAAAGGATTGAGATAAAATCTGAGTTTCGTCCTCTTTGGGGTGAACGTTTCAATTAATATTTAAAACTCATCTTGTAATACAGTTGAGCGAAGGAACATTAATCGAAGAAGCCTTAAGTTATTTTTCATCATCTTAAAATTGAATCCATCAAACTGAAAGTTACGTACTTTTCACCGAGCCCATGCCTAACAAAATTTGTTGAGTCATTTGAGAAAAAGCTGGACTATTTATTTTGTTTTTCCACAAATTATATTTTATATGTAATTAATTTTATATAATCATTTCATTTATTGTAACTGGAGGAATATATTTTTAAAATAATCTATTTCCATTATAAAAAAGTTTTGTTTCCTTCAATTTATTAAAAACGTGACAAAGTAATTATTTAAGAACATGTACAGAATCTGCTGTTTTTTCCATAAATTTTCCAAACAAATTAAAATAATCCTCATAAGTGTAACTTAAACGATTCCCAGACATTTTTATTTAAATTTTCGGCAAAAACTATTCCGACACAACAATAATTTGACAACTAACTTGACAAATGTCACGTTATTTCAATTGTTTTTGGAGTGTTTCTGGTCATAGCCAATTTGGCAACAGGTCTGATAAGAGGATAACTGTCCAGAAAATAGAAAATTGGCTCTAAAAGAAGTAACGGCAACCCTAACAATGATTATTTCAATCTGCATACGACAGAGTAAAAAAATATAGGGTGTTCCATTTAAGTTAACAAAGTTACAGCTGTTTGAAATTATCAAAATGTAACATTAAAAATGGGACACGTAGTATTAAATTTGTTAGTAGGTATACCATAATATAATGTTACCTATGCCCTTTACAGGTACCAAAAATTCACTTGACATCACGCTCCTGAAAAGAGTTACTAGCATCTCCGCGGATCCTTGCATATGTCAATTTTTTTTTAACATTAATATCTCAAAATCTATAACTCCTAGGTATAGGGAATATTGAATAAAGTGACCCTCAAATTTTACGTAGAATACGAAAATGCAATAATATATAGGGTGTCCGATTTAAAATAACGAAGTTGGTGTCGAAGTGTCAGATAGTCCTAGATAGTTTAGTTGTGTTCGCCCCAGGGACATTGCCATGTTGCCAAATTTTCAAATTTTTCGAAGTAGTACTTTCCTAGATATCAATCGACGCAGTTCCCGGTGGGATACCCTGTATATGTAAACTTATGCACACATCATTTTACGTTCCTATCTAGAAAAAAATGGTAGAGGTCTTTTAATATCTCATGAGCCGCGAAATGCGCGAAAGGCGTGGCGTATCCCCATAATTCTTCTAATAAACACGTTGTGAAAACATTGAGCCAGAACTAGACCATATGCATCATTACAAGTAGAAATGAACTNCTTGTTTACGCTAGAGCTCGAGAGAGACTGTGAATAATAGGTGTAATGTTTTTAGGACGTAGAATAATTTAGGCGACGGTCGGAATTATATTTCTGCGCATATGAAGGTCAAAGCTCATAAGATTTTAAAACATCTCTAAAGAACAATTAATAAAAAATACCGACAAAATATGTAAGAATAAACTGGTCTTATATACCGATCTAAATCTACATACTGTAAGTACACTGAAATAGGGAAAGGGAATCCTTGTGTAAAATGGAACCGAATGGTGAAAATCGTATCACTAATTCATTCATGAATTCCATAAATATTGGAAATAGATCGCTGGAGGGAATTTCTTGGTTGTAGTTTTTTTTATGATGTCCAACAACTTATTTCTGCTTCTAAAAAATGAATTTTTAAAAACTAAAAACATTTGTGTTTCTGCATTCGATCGAAACAAAACTCTGAAGTTAAAAGGGGTTAGATGGAAAGGTAGTGCATACATTTTTTATTTGATTGAATGAGTCGATGAAATTGACAGTTATAAAATTATACCTAAAACCCGTTGTAACACTGGTTTTTAGCTATATTTCTTCTACAGCTCTCTTTTATCTTCCAACGATCTATGTTGACAATTTCTTTTTTCTTTGGTACGCATACCTCTTTTTAATATTCGGCAGTAATTGTAGTTTTATAATCGGATAGATTTCCTCGACTCAATTAAAACTGCCTCGAGAGGTATACC
>NW_019421859.1:0-2456 GCF_000390285.2 Anoplophora glabripennis
CATCTATAGACTCTTTCCCCAACTTGTATATCCATCTCAAGTCACATGGTTCTTAGTTTCCCCATATTTTCAAGTATAAGTTCTCGGGCCCTGGTTAGAACAGCACTACAACACACAGAAAGTCGGCTGTGGCTCCATTCGCATAGTCAAATCTATGATACTGCATAATTTTGAAACTAAAACATTACTTACCTACCTTTATTCTTTAGGGAATCGGGTTCTAGGTCCATTTCTGCTGTTTCCTGGACACAAAGGTACACAACAGGTGGAAGGCATACTACTTTTTAACCCACACACACCGGCAATACACAACTTAAACCTCTGCCTATACCTAACCTCAAATTCACAACCTGATATCATTCGCCGAAATTTTGGAATAAACACATAGCATACATCCCAGTTATATGTAAAATTAATTAAAATCTCGTTTGTAACATAAAATTGTCCGAAATAATTAAATTAAATTAAGCAAATCGCGCGCGCGTCAGCTAAAATTAGGGACTGAAAGTTGCACCCGTAGTGACGTCACCAAACAAAAGAGCATCAAATGTGAGCCTTCGCCCTATTGGCCAAGAATCTGATAATCAGAATACCATCTTCAAGCTGGCGGGAAAAGTAACCTCAATATGTGAATTTGTTAATTAATTCATATATGAATGTCTAAAAGAAACAAGTTAATTAAAAAAATGAGAATAAGTGAAATAACACATCTAAATACGGATATGACTAGTTGTGATGAAAAATTTTACGAGCCAGCTAAAATTATTTTCCAAAAACGTGACGTCGAACTTCCGAGCAAGATCAAAGGCTGTAATATAAATAAATGGTAATGGCACTGAATTTTTCTTAAGTACGGCCCTGCCACTTGATTAAACCACCTTTTTAATTGTACTAGAAACGGACGCTCTGCGTATTAACGCGTTGCTAAATTTTGAATTTCGATTTCTCGATTTTTCTTTGCTATCGGTTAAAAAAAAAATCTTCCGTGAGGCACCCGTATATCGGAGAAAATCCTCGCTCGGAGCATCCCATATGGGTCCCCCACCCGTCCTCCGCCCGTGAGAAAGGTAGGCAGCGCTGGTAGAAGCCTAGAGAGGACCGAGAGACCAGCGATCGGCGCCGCTCACTTGTCTTTCCAGTGTTCCGCAGCCCACTTCGCCACCGTCCAGCCAAACCGACCCGAATCATGGATCCGCGGCTGGTGTTCTCCTTTGTTTTGGTCGCGGCCGCCTGCTGCGTGTCGGCCCAGCACGACCACCACAACCACCAGCACCACTGGGTGAGTGTCCTCATTTTGATTTTCGGGGTGAGGGTTCAACGCACCTCCGGGACATCGCGGCGGCCCTACAAACCCAATTCTGCGGATCGATAGGCGTTTGTTATTGCTCTTGCCGCGAGATAATTGGTACAAGGCTAGCTGGATCGTTTCCGTGTCGCTCGGGCGGGTTCTGTGAAGGAAATCGTAGTAGTTTTCTCGTACTTTTGTTATTTTTGGAAGCCGCGGTTGGGATTTGTGCTTGGGTTGTCGTTTTCGGAGGGGCAAGTCGGAAAGTGTGCTAATCGCCCACGAGAGAAGAAATTGTTGCTAATAATTCCGTGAAAGCACCATATGGATGGGTTAAGGTGTCTGCGTCCGAAAACGCGACTAGGTTAAGGGGTCTGCAGTGGAAATAATGCTTCTATTAGCTGATAGCAGTTTTTTTATGAGAGTTTTAGAGAATCTAAGCAAGCTAGAAACAATATCTTTTCATTATATCGCTTACACAAGTTATCTTCAGGGTGTAAGACCGTTTACAAGCTGATAAGGCTTCAGGATAAGGAAAAAAAGCATATTTTTACCTCTTACGTTTGTCATTTCATTACCTGAACTTTACACGCCTGTTAAATACAGGGTGAATGACAAATGGTGACCAAAAATGACACCTCGTATTCTTTAGTGAATTTTAAGGGGAGTCTTTCCTATAAAGTTTTTATCTAGGACGCTTCGTTAAAAAGATACCGGGTGTTAAACTTCAAAAAATATTTTTCATTTTTTTAAATACTTTAAAAACTATTAAGTGAAATATCTTGAAATTGGGCACATGTATTTATGTAAACATTGTCCAAAATCTGAGGGCTTTTCCTAAAATTTACACGCTCCAGTGGCGGAGATACGGGGTATCGATGGCATATTTTTCTAAATAAAATAGTACGCCACTGCTTTACCGTAACAACCATGATATTTTCGGATTCGCCTTTCAATTTTCTACAAATTACTACTCTCTTATGTTTTTCGAAAAAAGCCTGATTTTCGAGTAAAATTTAAAAAAAACAACTGAAAACACTTTTACTTAAATCACATGACAAACACAAATTAAATTTATTAAATCGAATAAAGAAATTAATAACATTAGTCATCATTTTAATGATTTTATTTGAGTAAATGCTTAAAAATACCTCCATTTCCACGAACACAG
>NW_019421859.1:3307-4539 GCF_000390285.2 Anoplophora glabripennis
GTAATCTTAAAGACGTAATTAAGCGACCTATTAAAAAATATCACCGTTTTTTTGACATTAACATTATCAAATTGTGCATTAAAAAACCGTGCGTTTTTCGCTTATAAACAATTTGAATAAAATTGTTGCTATTTATGCTGCCTCACCGAAAATAGATGCAATGGATAGCTGGCAATAAAGTACAAATTTAAAAAGAAGCACCCTCTACGACCAACAGGAGCCGAGATAAGACTTTTTTTTAATAGTAGCGCAATTGTTTATAAACATTAAGACTTGAATTTTTCGTAAAATAAAATTTACGACGTAAACTACGATTTCCCGTGAATTACATTGAAAAATGTGAAAAATTAACGACTCACGAGCCCTTTAAAGTAGTGCTGGCAACTGAAATCGGTTTTTTGGATAGTCGGTTAACCGGTTTCGGATAATTCGGATTTTTATGAAATCCGAAAACCGGTTATTCGGTTATTCGAATCTTCAAATATCCGATTATTCAAATAACCGATTATTCGATGATATACTTCCCTTTTTTTTAGACATCGATGTGTCCGATTGCAATGACCGTTTTTTTTTTGGAGATCAATTTCTTCGTAAACAAATTTTAGACAATTTCTCCGGGTCTGTCTTTGTAAAGCACCGATTTTCAGATATCCGGTTTTGGCGATTCAAGTAACGGGTTATTCGAATAACCGGTTTTAGCGACTATTCGACTAACCGGTTTTATCTGAAATCGGTTTTTACGGAACCCGGTTTCACTTTTTTCCGGTTTTTGCCAGCACTACTTTAAAGATAAAGTACTTGCTGAGCAAACTGTCCAGCGTGGTGATGGGGAAGTTCGTCCAAGCGATACGCGTGCGCGGAAAAAGTGATGCGCGCTGTAAAATTTTACAATATCTCGGCTTCTATTCATCATAGAAACTTCTTATTTTCTTTACCCTGGTGTAGCTCGACGAAAAAATTACAATGGGCATATTTACGAATTCGTAGAATTCCTAAAAAAAATGCATCTTTCATATTTAATTTTTTTTAATTTACAAAAATGTCACAAAAATTATTGTTAAACGCAATATGAATTAAAATTTCAATTTCGGAATTATTTTACTATTATTAATAAATGAAGCTATCGTTCATTTAAAAAGCTATTTTTTACATATTAAGACAAAGTAAACTTATTTTTTCAATATTTTTTATTTAATTACGATTTAAATGTAAAATTAAAGTAAAAATTCACA
>NW_019421860.1:0-4510 GCF_000390285.2 Anoplophora glabripennis
GAAACTTTTTATTTACCATTTATAAAAACAAATTGTAATAATTATTGACTTGACTTCTAATTTTTATGTTAGTATACCTCCCCGCTCCCCGATATATCTACTAAACTCAAAAATAAAATTGGTTTTTTGCTTATTTCACTCGTATTTATTTAGCTACATTCATTTGGGACATATGGAACACTAGCGCCACCCCAACTTCTGCCATTTCTTGGACAAATTTTGTCAATTTTCCCGTATGAGTTCGTGCTCCTCATCTAGTCTCCCTGCATATAACGTTGACTGATTATCACGACAGAAATATAATTTAGAAATAAGTGAGCCGCAAATGTAAAAATAAATGTTTATTATTAGAATACTGTAGAATATTTTAATAGGACATATAATTGTTTAAAACTGCAATAAATTATTATCAAGATATTAAAAATAGAATAAAGTTTATTTCTCCTAGGCATAAATAAACGGAAAAATTATTAAATTAACAAAATCATCTCAAATGCAGTTATAGGTAATATGTAGTTAAAAAAATGTTTGCAAATTATGTAGATACCTATTACAAATTATAATTTAAAAATATAATTTGGGAGACTTTCACCTTGTAAACTACTTCGTTTAGCAGTAACAATTTGCCCTGCTTTGGAAAAAATCCTCTCACACGGAACAGATGATGCTACGACATAAATAAGAGTTGTTAAATTATATAGAAAATAATAATAGAGAGAGAAATAGTTGTTTTTTTAGGTGGAGTTTTTCTAGTTCTAAAAAAAAAGGACATACAATCGATTAGCCATCCTTATATATGAAGGCGAAGGAAGGTGTAAAGAATAGGGTCATTATTTGTAATAAAGGCGATTTTGTTGTCAAAACATTTTCTGAATAAGTGCCACCTCCCACCAGTTGTGCATTTTAGACACAGCCACAACTCGAAAGAGCAGGAGTGAGCAAGAGACGAGTGTTTACTTGAGCAATTGTCAGCATAGTCAACATTCAACATCTTGCACGTGTCGTTCAAATNTGTTTTAAATCTGTTGACAGTCATTCACTTCACATACTATTACCATATTTAAATTATTTTTGAAACTTTTTATTTACCATTTATAAAAACAAATTCACAAAATCATCTCAAATGCAGTTATAGGTAATATGTAGTTAAAAAAATGTTTGCAAATTATGTAGATACCTATTACAAATTATAATTTAAAATTATAATTTGGGAGACTTTCACCTTGTAAACTACTTCGTTTAGCAGTAACAATTTGCCCTGCTTTGGAAAAAATCCTCTCACACGGAACAAATGATGCTACGACATAAATAAGAGTTGTTAAATTATATAGAAAATAATAATAGAGAGAGAAATAGTTGTTTTTTTTAGGTGGAGTTTTCCTAGTTCTAAAAAAAAAAGAACATAAAATCGATTAGCCATCCTTATATATGAAGGCGAAGGAAGGTGTAAAGAATAGGGTCATTATTTGTAATAAAGGCGATTTTGTTAGTTGTCAAAACATTTTCTGAATAAGTGCTACCTCCCACCAGTTGTGCATTTTAGACACAGCCACAACTCGAAAGAGCAGGAGTGAGCAAGAGATGAGTGTTTACTTGAGCAATTGTCAGCATAGTCAACATTCAACATCTTGCACGTGTCGTTCAAATGATCGACTCGCATTGAACGGCACACTCAAATGAGTTGTGCCGCACGTGCCGACACATCCAAAATGAACGAGCGACCCAGCTCTAACTGATCTGCTTTTCTGAGCTATTAGAAAGCAAAGTTTGTCAATCAATCGTTTCACCGATCGTCAACCCCGACCGGATTCCATACACGTGTAGGCTTTCCTCTCGACCTCTTTCTAATAATCCGCTGCACCGATAGGTACTCACTGCACCGGGCGCTTACCGATTTATTAAATTTTCGTGGGGCGCGTTCTACTTTCTACACTATCGGGGTCGCAGGTGCCGTCCAACATGCGCGCTACAGGCGTAGAGGTTGTTTACCCGCCGCCCTCTCGTGTGGGGCGCTCGCGGACTGCCAGCTCCGCTGCAAATCCATTTTGCGATAATTGTGCAATAACAATAAGCCCGCAGGTGGCATTTTCCGCAAAATATTTCGCTCTAATTACATAGCGACGGAATATAACGATATTAAAAGGACAGATGGGTTTGTTTGGAACGATTTTTTATTTAGGATTTACGAAGAAGCATTGCTTTATTTTAGCTAAGATGTGTAGTACTTAGCTTCAAGTCAGTTCAATGAAAAAAAAACAATATTTGAAATAAATTCAGGGCCTGCAAAACCTTCTTATTTTGGCAGATTGGATTTTCTTCTATTTCAAGTTGCTTCTTCAATTCAGTGTTCTGCTTGAAGTCCTGCGATCTCTCTGAGCCTGATTATACTCATACTCAGTATCTTGTTTTTCTCTTTCGTAAAGAAATGCCCAATATATTACAATGAGTTTTATGAACCCACCAATCCTAGTTCTGCTTTGCGTCTATAAAGAATGTTAAACACTAGCTCTGATCCTTGGAACACTGTTTTCGTCCCTTTCTTGCTGTTCATCTGATTTTTCTCATTTTCTTCAATGTGTTTGTATCTACATATATAATTTAATTGTGTTGGTACTGGCCAGTTGGTTTAGCAGTTATCAATTACCTTGAACAGTCCTTGTTTAAATCTGCCGTTATTACAAACCTGACTCGGAAAATATGTCAAGAAGCTTATGTATTGTGCTTATCGATTTCAACTTGAAATATTTGTTGGGAAGGCACTCATGCTACATTGTCCTTGCCACCTTCTTACCTATATGTTTCTATTCTGTATTCCACTATCTGTTTTAAAATATTGTCCTCGATTCCTATTCGAGTTCGGAAAGGCTTATGGAATTTGAATTTTGCAATTATTGCGCCAGATTTCATCTCGAAAATAGGCTGCGGTAGGAACTTATTCATATTCTTGGAGTATCATTTATTATTACGAGGTGCAATCCATCACTCATTATTGTAGAAACGGTAAGCCGACATTTTTATTTCCCTTTCAATCGAAACATAAAGTGGTAGTAGATTTAACAAGACCTCTAAGGTCGGAGTCGACACCATAATTTCTGATATCTACCACTACATCTTATACTATCGAGATGTACATTCAATGTAACATCATTGGGCATCGACTAGCCCATAACCCTTGTTTATTACGTTTTCCAGATAGATGTGTATTCCTGTTAAACCTTGCATCTAGTGTCAATTCCAGATTCTTGACCTTCCATTCATTGTGAGCATCACCACTTTATCTAAGTTTCTTTTGTTGGTAAAAGGTGCTGGTGTTGGATAAGAGTGAAATGGAGTTAATGAATGGATATGAAATGAATGTCATTTTGGTATTCACTCCACACAAGCTAATAATGGGGGATTTAAGTTTCCGTAAAGAGTTTCAGAGACCCTTATTGAATTGAAAAAATATACAGTTTTTATTTATGATTTAAAAAGAATTACGAATGTAGTAGCAAAAATTATTAAAAATAATTGAGAAACGTTTTCTTGTATGAGTCGATAAAATTAACCGTTTTTAGGAAAAGTTTTGGAACGAACTATTTTATAGTACAACTGGAGTAGGATTTGAACATAAAAGAAAATTTTGTTTTATACAGTTGTGTATTATACAAGTATTAAAACCTGCCATATTATCTTTAACTTAATAGTGACAATAATTTACCAAGATTTGAATGGAAAACATAGTTAGAAAATATTTCGCACAATATTAAATACGTTTTTTCTAGAAAATGGTTGATGTATTTGATTTGGAACAAGCGAAATTTTTTTATCGATTACCAGAATCAAAAAATTCGTATAAAAAGCTATGATCAATTGTCTAGTCAATAAAGGCCATTTAAATTCGTTGGTGCTTCAAAAATCACTTAGAGGATATTCTACTTTGTTAGGTCAAAAAAATCCTTTTCTTTTCCTTTCATAAATGACCTCTAAAAGGCATGCGGAATACTTGGCGAAAAGGATTTTTTGGAATTCGAGGTTGTTATAAGTTACACATGTTCGGAGCGTTTGGGCGGCCGATGCCGCCTTGCGGCTCCCTCAGCTACCGCGCTTCGTAGGTATAGTCATATCAATTGAAGAACCAAAAGGTTGACAGTATGTACCAGGTTCGGTCGCTGATGCAGCAACTCGGCATTGAAATATTTGAAAAACTTGTTCCCATATTTATTTAACCATAATCATATACAGGTCTGGTCGAAGTGGCAGCAATGTATACGACCAGTTGAAGAATGCGAGCGCGGGCAAAGCAAAACAAACACAGCTGCATTGGTCCACTGGGCAATAAATCTCAGCTGTTGACAAATGGTTGACAAATTGCCCAGCAGTGCAGTACAGCAATGCGGAATTTGGTGTGATTCAAGTACTTTTAATTTATTATAGACACCTTCTGTTAATCATTCATATTACAATTGCGTAAGAGGGATATTTGTTTACTAATATTATTACAACATGGCATTTTGGAGACCTTTTGAAA
>NW_019421861.1:0-3240 GCF_000390285.2 Anoplophora glabripennis
GTTGCCAAGTTATGTAGAAAGTTCTTTAAATTTTGGAAAAATCATGACCTCGAAGAAGTTGTATTAACTTTCAGCTACTAACACTTGGAACAAAATAATTAGACAGAGTTATAGGCAAATGTTAGACAAAGGCTCCTCTCCTATATTAGCTAATATCGTTATTCTATACAGGGAATTTTTTATAATACAATAATTTTTAGAAAGTTTAAACCTGATTTGCTAAAATTTTTCAAATGGAATAACTTGTATTTTATTGTTCTATTTTATTAACATATCGGTCCACTTCAACTTTTATTATGCATGTTCTATATCTAAGATTGTTATTTTTAAGATATAGTAACATTTCTGAAAAACTTAAATTTTATTATTTTATAGAATACTACGAATAAATCTTAATTAATAAAATTAAGTCAAAATGGAATGATAAATTATGAACTGACAAGTTAACACAATGTGACAGTTTTTTCCAAAGCCATTTCGTGCGGCCGAAAATAATAAAAATTTGTTTCTTCCAGAAATGTTGTTATATCCTAAAAACTAACAACTTTAGTTGTAGAACATACTTAATAAAAGTTGAAATGAACTGATATGTGAATAAAATAGAACAATAAAATACAGGGTGTTCCATAAATTTCAGAAAATCAAATTTAAACTTTCTAAAAATGATCGTATTATAAAAAATGTCCTGTATAAAATATCGATATTAGCTAATATAGGAGCCTTTGTCTAGCATTTGCCTATAACTCTGTCAAATATTTTTGTTCAAAATGTTAGTAGTTGAAAGTTAATACAACTTCTTCGAGGTCATTTTTTTCCAAAATTCGAAGAGTTTTCTACATAACTTGGCAACCCCGTACTAAAATGTTAAAATGTTTATATTGTCATATATAGAATTTTCTCAGAAATCCATGTTTAAAAATATATAGGGTGTTCCATTTAAAAAATGTAATATTTGGCGTGTCCCGTTTTTACTCATCGCCCTGTGTCTTTCAAATTAATTTTGTCCTTTTGGTTTTTGATTCTGTACAACTTTTATATAAACTTTTTTTGTATTTGGAATAACAAGGGGGTTATTTTACTTTCTCACACTAATGGGCCCACCCTTTGAGCTGTTTTATTCAATTTTTTATTTTGCTACCTCGTATCTTTGCCGCTGGCGCTGCTATTCAAAGAAAAAAAAAAGTGACCTGAAACCAATTTTTGTATATACATCTGGTTGATTTTTCAACAAAAAGGATTCTGTATTAAATTCAATTACACAATTTTCTCTACACAATGGGCCTCTCTAATTTTTGTCATAAAACTAACCGTTTCCACGTACGAGAATTACAAAATTTACTAAGTAGTAACGTGTAAAACAATGCGCATTTAATGTGTTAAGCCTACCACTCGGATGCAATAGTTGACTACGTCGCACACTGGGATTTTTTAAGGTTTATTTCAAAATTCCAGAAGATGGCCAGATTTCATCCGATCTTCATACATTTTTTTCTAAAATACTCGTAAAGACTTGTACTTTCATGCCCAAGTGCTATAAATTTGATTTTGGTCATACCGATTGAGTTTTGAGAGGTTAGGTTGCCAAATTTAATTTTGTTTGTATTTTCAGAGAATAAAACGTTGAATACTAAGGGTGAGACAGTAGTAGGGGTAATTTTCTGAGGGGAAGATATACCTACTGAAGATCTGAGATATTCAACGTTTACTCTCTGGAATAACGGAAATCAGCAACTTAATCTTTTAAAACTCAATCAGTATGACCCAAATCAAACGGATACCATCTCAGATCTTCAGTTGGTATATCCCCCCAAAACATTAGCCCTACTGCTCTCTCACCCTTAATATCCAACGTTTTATTCTCTGAAAATACAAAAAAAATTGAAATTTGGCAACCTAATCTTATAAACCAGTCGATATGACCCAAATCAAATTTATAGCACTTGGGCATGAAAGTACAAGTCTTTACGAGTATTTAAAAAAAATGTATGAAGATCGGCTGAAATCTGGCCATCTTCTAGAATTTTGAAAAAAAAAGCCTTCAAAAATCCGAGTGTGCGTCGACTCTTTTCAATCAGAGCAAGCTGAAATTTCTTAATGTGTTGCAAAAAACCTTAATCTTCACGAAGTTATAAAAGTATTTAAAGAAAAAAATGCTGGCAAAGAAAGTGTAGCTAAAGCTGGAGAATACTTTCTTCTCAGACTTTACGACTATAATAAAAAGGAATTTACACCTCTGAACACTTATAGACACCAATTCATAAAATTCATAAAATAGCATCCAGGAATAAATTTAACATCGCTTCATTGCCCCCTACAGAAACAGCAGTAAGACGACATTCGTTTCGAACATATCATCAGGTACAGCAATGGATTGGTAACAAAAAACCGGCAGATCAATGGGGAAGAATGACACAAATCTTATCCTTCTAACTACACTCTAAGCCTCTGCTCCAGAAGTTCTTCTTAAACTAATTTCTTGTAAATGCAAGATAGGTTGTCGGGGAGCATGTGGATGTAGGAAAACAGGGCTCAACTGTTCTATAATTTGCTCAACCTGTGACAATAGATGTGACAATGCCTGAAGCATTGGAAGATAGTGATGATGAAGACGCTGATATGATCTTAGAACCACTGTATAATGAAATACAGAAAGTAGTGGAGAATTGATATCACACGACTCTAAAACTTCGTTGCCTTGCACTATCAAAAACATAAAGCTGGTCCTTCAGGGGTAACAAAGCGAAAGAAGTTATTGCAGTTTTCGTTTATCCATTAGATTAGGCCTACTGGGAAAACCACAGAAAAAAGACGCGCCATATACTCTGGTGGTGTGGAAATGGGTATTACTTTTCACTGCACGATAAATGGTGACTTTTGTTAGTCTCCTATCCAAAACAGATCGGTTTTATGAAAGAAATGGTTAGAACCTATTTTGTAGCAAATTTCCTGGTCTTTAATATATTTTTGCTGTAAAAGCAACTAGTAACGAAATATCTTAAAAAATCTATTTTTTCCTAATTTATTACAATATGGCGGCGCCGGCGACAAAGATACGAGGTGGCAAATTAAAAATTTGAAATGAGAAGCTCGAAATATAGGGTGTTTCTAAAATAGGGTTCCAAACTTCTGCTGCGTTTATAACTCATTAAAATAAGCCTAAAAGTTCCTATTAACATGTGCCCTAAAACGCACCCTTAGGAAGTTATATGCCCTTAAAAGGGCTCAAACAAAACTGTTTTT
>NW_019421861.1:4162-4511 GCF_000390285.2 Anoplophora glabripennis
CGGCCCGTAATTTTTTTTATTTCAATTTTTTTACAATTTTCTCTACAGATTTATAAAATCTTAACAATTTTACGTAAAAAATATTATCTTTGTCCAAATCGATATTTCCAATGGTTTTCGAGTAAATTGAGTTTGAAAATTACTCTGCTCTTTATGTTATTAGGCCAAAAATTACAAAAATCTGTTTACCATGGCAAATAAAAGACGTTCTAGGGCACATGTTAATAGGAACTTTTTGGCTTATTTTAATGAGTTATAAACGCAGCAGAAACATCTGTTTATTTCCGAAAAATGTAAAACAAAAATGGTTTTCCTTTTGTTCACTCCAACATTGGTTGTAATGTTTGTA
>NW_019421862.1:0-4509 GCF_000390285.2 Anoplophora glabripennis
AATGTTTCTATTTTATTTTATCTATTTTATTATATTTTTGTTCCGCAGAAAAGTGTTCAGTGTTTGCAACAATTTTTTCCCTCCTTTCTTTTATACAGGGTCGGAAAGTCCCCATGGTTCTTCGGCCGTTACGTGAGAGCGATAAAGTAAGTCATAGAAATCCGTGCGATAGAGAAAGATGGCTATAATGAAGGCGTCTAATAGTCACCGCCCATTTCGTCCTTCCACGAATAAGAAGTGGATCTTAAATATATTTTACAAGAAGGTATATTTTATTTTTTATACAAACGTGAGATACAAATTTTAGAATTCAGCGGTGCAATATTAAATTTTATTGCAATAGAAATAATACATTTTTTTGTGGAATTATATGAAAATACTTTTTATACATGATTACAATTGCGAATTTTTTTCCCTTGTAATAGTATTATTTGTAAAAACTTTCAGTCATAAATATGCACTGCACTGAAATACGGTTGAATAAATTTAGTTCATATTAACAATGGATATTAAAGAAAATGAAACTTTTCCAATAATTCTGGAAAAACATTTTTCTGTGCGACGTAACAAAGTATTTGTTAATGTAATTTTAGAATACATTACGAACATAAATCCATATTTTGCAAATATAAATTACGTACCTAGTCAAAATGAAAATTTACAGGGGAGATACGTTTTTTTTGTAATTCTAATCTCTCTGTAATTTTATATTTTTCACTGCTGTATACTCCGATTCGATTAGTACGTCATCCACAATTATAATTTGGATACGAGACCTCAATCGACAGTTGAAATAAATCTCAGTTATGTTTAGGATACAGGGCGATTTCTATTAAATGCGTATATTAAACACTAAATTGCTTATAAAATAATGCCTAGACAGGTCGATTATAAGTTGAGCTTTCTTACGACAAAAGAATATACAGAGTGTCCCAACCAGAAGATAATTTTTTTAATGTCAGCTCTAGTTTTTTCTACGCTTTATTTGAAGGGTGTATCAAGCTATACATCACTACCAAATTTCAAATATTTATTGCTAATCGTTTGAAGATTTAGGAAGTTTAAGGTTTTTCTTTTACTATTCTTGTAATTTTAAAAAATGTGCATTATTCAATTAATTTGGTTTCAAACCGTAGTTTTTTTAGTCTTTTACTTTATTTTCTTATTGTTTTCTTCTAAAATACCAATTTGAAATCAAATTAATTGAATAACACATTTTTAAAAACTATAAGAAAATTTTTTGGTGATGATATGTGCTCTTTAAAATACTAATCGACGTGTCTGAGATTTTTTTTTAATTTTGTGTTTGATTTACTAAATTTATTCCAAGTTAGTGACTGGCACAGTATATTCTGTCTTTATTCTACTAATTGTAACACTCTTCTGTATTTAGCACGAGATGGTGCTAGCAGGTGATGCCGAATACTGAAATCCGATTTTAGTAGGTATTACGTTATTTTTCCAAGTGTCAAATATGACGTGTATAGCAACTCAGAGTTGATGGATATAATTTTCATTTATGGTGAAGCAATATAATATTTGTGTTATAGTGAAGTATTTATGTTATGGTGAATCAAGACATTTGTGTTATGATTAAGCAAGACAACATTTGTGTTATGGTGAAGTATTTATTTGTGTTATGGTGAACCAAGACAACTGAAACTAGGTATGACGGGCCCAAATGTGTTTACACGTCGATGGACAATTTTGAACAGTTGTAACATCAGGTATGTCAAATTATTTTATTTTATATTAATAGCGGCAAAAACAGTTGAATTTGCTGATGTAAAATAGGTGTTATAAAATTNGGTGAACCAAGACAACTGAAACTAGGTATGACGGGCCCAAATGTGTTTACACGTCGATGGACAATTTTGAACAGTTGTAACATCAGGTATGTCAAATTATTTTATTTTATATTAATAGCGGCAAAAACAGTTTAATTTGCTAATGTAAAATAGGTGTTATAAAATTTTATTTATTTCTTTCATTAAGAAATAAATTCTTTCAACTTTTTGTCCCTGCATTTTCTATTACGCTTTGCCGTTGTGCCGATCTACGACTGCATGCTTTGCCTTGCGCAAGGTCGGGTTTTACAGTGGACCAGTTTCCAGTGCCGAGCAGAAATGTATTTTTAAATCATTTTCGAACTGCCCTTTTTGATTTTTTTTTACAAAATCCCTGTACATTCAAAAATTTTTTTTCGGATAAGTTCTGAATCACCCTGTACATTTATATAATTGTTTAGTAAATTTACCAGTCTTTTTTCTACTGTAGATATGAAGTTACGTTAAAGTCTAAATAATTTTACAGAATATTTTTGCAAATACTTTACAGTGTAATTGTGTATTCAAGTTTCAATTGTAATTTTACAGGTTTATTGTTATCTATTTTAATTGTTGCAATTTTACTGTATTTGTAGTGAATGGATGTATCATTATTGTAAAAAAGTTATCGCCAAATCTTTTTTCATTTCGTTTTAATGTAATCAGCAAAAGTGTAGCAGCTATTAAGCTGCACCCGACGTAACGTTAAATCATCTGCCACGTTCACTTTTGGTGTACCGAGAGGTAACATCAGGATTAAGTAAACCCTGAGACAGATAAAGTCCCGTGGATTAAGTACGTCGATGGAAACTTACGTTCGGATAATAACTTTCGACTCCAGACGTAAGTCTCGAGCTGTTGCGTTTGGAGGATGCACCGCGTCTTTCTTTTAAGCGGATTTAATAAATTGAAAAGGTCGTGGTTTATTGGACCAACTTTAAACGTCCGCCCGCGCCGACGCTGCCGTAAAGATGAAAGATATTTGACGAGAATAAATTCCAGCAACATATTTCATTGGAGATAATTTATCTTGTGTTGGTTTTCAGTAGCGGTTACTTGTTTTACTACATAAATGTTGTTGAGTGCTGAGAGTGGGCTCCTGCAGGAATAACACATTTGTCGCACGGCTAGAGTGATTGCATTGTGTTAATTATTAAAAATTTATGGTTTTACAGGGTTAGTCAAGGTAACCTTGACTTTGAGGTCAAGGTTAACGTTCAAGGTCATATCAAAATCAAGTAGTTTATTTGAAATGGCGCCCCTCCTTTTCGAACCCGGAAATGAAAAGAGCAGAAAATTCTGCATCCAAATATGACATTGGCTGTGACCTCAAGGTCAATGGTCAAGGTCAGTTCAAGGTCAAATGTTGATTTGTACTGTAATTTTTTATTATTATTTTAACTACGGAATTAGAGGAAGTGACAGACAGTCTTTGAGAAGATACCTGGTGGTACGCCTTAGTGACCTTGATCTTGTCACTAAAAAATAGTGAGTCCTTTCTATTCTATCATCGAAAGTACAAAATGACAGCCGGAATAATCACTTGAACTCTATCTGACCTTGACCATTGACCTTAAGGTAATATTTAAGATCGTAATAACATGGAGAATTCTATGCTCTATTATTTCTAGCGTCGAAATAAAGGGTCGCTACTCCAAAAACCGTTATGACTTTAACATGTTCTTTCGGCATTGACCTCAAGATCAAGGTCACTAAGAAGTACCATCAGGTACCTACTCCAAAACTCACTCTCTCTGATTCCGTAGTTAAAAATAAAGAATTACAGTAAAAATCAACATTTGACCTTGACCATTGACCTTAAGGTCACGGTCAAAGTCATATTGGAATGCAGAATTTTCTGCTCTTTTCATTTCCGTGGTCGAAAAACCATTGACCGGTCAATGTCATGTATGTATATACGAGTATGTCGGAGGGAGGTGGAATTGTTTTTCCACCGCGGCACTTAGGCCTTATTAGGCCCCTTGTACACCCTCCTTCATTACTCGAGTACTTTTCTTCAAACCGTTCTATTTACTACACGGGAGGCTTGGTGGCAAAGTCTCGTACAGTTTATGTATGATAGTATGGTCTTGGGTTACAGAGATTTTCTTTGCTCTGTTCTCATTACCATTTATCGGAGACCACACGCATGTGGAAAATGTTGCGCGACCCAGGTCTCTGGTAGGCTGCCACAGCCACGTCCCCGAGCCTGCCTTAGGTCAGCCATCAAAATTCCAGCCTGCGTCCGTGATGCTTACCTCGGCAGATCGAAATCTACCGGCCAAGACACCCGGCTAGGCGGTCCCCCGGTCAATGTCATATTCGGATGCAGAATTTTCTGCTCTTTTCATTACCGAGGAGGGTCGCCATTTAAAAAACCGACTTGATCTTGATATGACCTTGAACCTTGACTTTGACGTTAAAGTCAAGGTTACCTTTGGATGTGCCGTGAAAAATGCTGAAACAGTTGTCCTTACCATTTTTCACAAAAATGTTTTCCCGCTGAGATTTTTGGGGGTTTCCATACTTTTGACTAACCTATAGTAGGATCGTATACGATGCAAAGTAGAGCAAAAAATTGTCGGCCTTTTATCAAAGGAAAATCGTGTCATCATTTTTAGGAGGCGTAAGATAAATCATTTCAAATTTAAAATGAAATTCAATGTTAAATCTGAAATACCGC
>NW_019421863.1:0-4507 GCF_000390285.2 Anoplophora glabripennis
TACTTAGTATTTGTATAATATCTACAAAAATAAAAGATATTAAAAAAAACAAATCAAACGAAACAAAAGACTCGTAGACTATTGATTTTAGATTCGCGCGACATAATTACGGGGACATTATTATCTTCTTAGGCGTCTTCACACTACTGCTCTCAGACTGGGGAACAATACAATATTTGTATTTTTTTTTCTGTTCTGTCTTCCATATTGCTAACAAAATTCGATATCTTAACGTACTCAATCGAAACTTAACAGGCAACTAAAACCCGACTACCCGACTGTCTGACAAAACACGCAAGCATCGGTTTCCCATGCAGTGACGTCACACCTGTCGGTTCAACGGATACTCAGCACGCCAGTTTATGATTTTTTTTGGATGGCTACGTATATAAAATTCTAAATTTTTGCAGAGAACCTTAAAATTGCAATATCTTTCTGCTAAGCAAATAAAAAAAAATTGCTGAATGAGCTCATTATATTAACCAGTAATGGAAGATGCCGTCAGTGGGAACACTAGAATTTCGACACCACTGAATATTTTGGAACTATTCCAAAGAAAATTTTTTTTTATTCAAAAACCGTCATTTTCGCTTTGCGCAAAGTTGAACAAATCAAAAATAATGATAAAAATAATAATTTCGCATAAAAAAATTGGATATTTTGTAATTTTAGATGCGGTGCTGGAGTTTGGAGTGGAAAAATTTAGTGGCGTAGGAATTTGTCTTTTATAGCTGTTTCAGATTTATACAATTTCAACAATAAAAATGTAACTCGAATAAAACGGATGAGATTTTTATTTGAAATATAATTAGGGATCAAATGCACAAATATAATTGCATACAAATTGAGTAAATGTATACTTTTAAATCTAGATAAGTTATTAATCTGCATGTTTGTTAAACACTTTCGACAAAACATCAGAAAAAAATTAACATCTTGTATCTAGAAAACTAAGTCGTTTAGGACATAAAATGATCGTACTTGCGGACCATCCGGTATACTCTAATTTATTCTGCCTCTAATTTACCTATTTATTTGTTTTTCTACTAAAATACTATCAATAATTGGTATAATTTCGGTTTAATTGCTGTTGTATTTTCGTTATACTTAATTGTAGCTTCAACTATCCACTTTTACTGTAATTTTGCAATAAAATTACATCTTTTTCGATAAGCAAAGTTTGTAAAACTCATAATCGACTGCTTTACATGTGAAATTACTATGTTCTTCTGATAAAACTACCTTCAATTATTGGTTTAATTTCAGTGTTATCGCTGCAATATTTTCTTTGTGAAGTGATTGTTTTCTATGTACTTTTATTACACGTGTTTATGTAATGGAAATACGAAGCTGCTTTTAATTTAGAATTTTTGACTTTTTGGCATATTATCGAGAGTTTTATGGTGTTTCAAAATTCTAAAATGATTTTTCCGGGCAATTTTTGCTAGAAGTTGAACCAAGTGTAAAGGTGTAAAACACGCGGTAGCTTCTTTTCGGCAACTTCTTTTTTTTATAAAATCCAACTGGTCAATTCAGAAATGATTTTTTCCCGGTTATTTCTGCCAGTAGTTGAACCAATTTTGGCTCTTAAGCTTCTATTGCAATCTGTTTCAACATTTTTGCGTCTTTGTTCATTCAAATATCGAAATAAAACTGCCATGTGTCACGTCATTGTCAAACCTGTAACTTCTTTTTTTTTCTTGGAAAATCTGATTGGTGAANAAAAAATTGCTGAATGAGCTCATTATATTAACCAGTAATGGAAGATGCCGTCAGTGGGAACACTAGAATTTCGACACCACTGAATATTTTGGAACTATTCCAAAGAAAATTTTTTTTTATTCAAAAACCGTCATTTTCGCTTTGCGCAAAGTTGAACAAATCAAAAATAATGATAAAAATAATAATTTCGCATAAAAAAATTGGATATTTTGTAATTTTAGATGCGGTGCTGGAGTTTGGAGTGGAAAAATTTAGTGGCGTAGGAATTTGTCTTTTATAGCTGTTTCAGATTTATACAATTTCAACAATAAAAATGTAACTCGAATAAAACGGATGAGATTTTTATTTGAAATATAATTAGGGATCAAATGCACAAATATAATTGCATACAAATTGAGTAAATGTATACTTTTAAATCTAGATAAGTTATTAATCTGCATGTTTGTTAAACACTTTGCAGGGTTTTCGACAAAACATCAGAAAAAAATTAACATCTTGTATCTAGAAAACTAAGTCGTTTAGGACATAAAATGATCGTACTTGCGGACCATCCGGTATACTCTAATTTATTCTGCCTCTAATTTACCTATTTATTTGTTTTTCTACTAAAATACTATCAATAATTGGTATAATTTCGGTTTAATTGCTGTTGTATTTTCGTTATACTTAATTGTAGCTTCAACTATCCACTTTTACTGTAATTTTGCAATAAAATTACATCTTTTTCGATACGCAAAGTTTGTAAAGCTCATAATCTACTACTTTACATGTGAAATTTCTATGTTTTTCTGATAAAACTACCTTAATTATCGATTTAATTTCAGTGTTATCGCTGTAATATTTTCTTTGTGATGTGATTGTTTCCTGTGTACTTTTATTACACGTGTTTATGTAATGGAAATACGAAGCTGCTTTTAATTTTGAATTTTTGGCATAATATCGAGAGTTTTATGATGTTTCAAAATTCTAAAATGATTTTTTCCGGCTATTTTTGCTAGAAGTTGAACCAAGTGTAAAGGTGTAAAATACACAGTAGCTTCTTTTCGGCAACTTCTTTTTTTTATAAAACCCAACTGGCCAATCAAATGATTTTTTCCCGGTTATTTCTGCGAGTAGTTGAACCAATTTTAGTTCTTAAGCTTCTATTGCAATCTGTTTCAACATTTTTGCGTCTTTGTTCATTCATTCAAATAAAACTGTAATGTCATCAAAACGAGAAGTTGAACCAAATTCAATTTTTGAACTTCTATTACCGTGTCTGTTTTCAATGTTTTTGTGTCTTTTTGTATTATAATAATTATTACTTGTGGTTACAGTGGAATGCATAACATAACTAGGTTATGTATTGCTGCTGCGCATGAGCACAGCTGGAAAAATGTCGATAAGCTATAATACTATAAAATTTATTTGTCACAAACGCTGTTAACAGATTGTTAATTTGTGGAAGTGTTAGAATCGACTTTGACAATTTATTTTGCATAAAAGAATGTAGTTTTATAAAAACCGTTATTGTTGTCACTATTCATTATGCGATTTATTTATTATTTTTCATCTAGAAAAACACATCTCCAGTTGGTTCCATATTTTTTTTATGTAGATCAAATGAGGAGCAGCTATGCAAAGCCGATAAATTCGTTTCTAAACTTTTATTAGTTAGGCACGGAAATCGCATCTTAATAATTCAATTTACGGCTTGGTTACATCTAGATTGAACAAAGAACGTTAAATTCAATAAGAAACAGCATATTAAAATAAGCAACTAACTAAAATCTAAAAAAAAACTAAGTAAATCCATATTTCGACCAAGCGAAGAGCGTTATTAAATCCATGTATACTGAATTTAATAGATTTCTTTAAAAATTTTTCTTTTGTTTAATTTCTTCGTAGTTTCGTAGTTTATCGCGAGATGGTGCAATTTTCACATAAAACAAAAAAAACATAAAACATACCACAGAAATGAGACAACCCCCAAATCCAAAAGCCAAAGGCTTGTGCGGAAGGGAGCTACACTTGATAAAACGTGGACAAACACCCACTATCCATCGACATTGCCAGTGCCGACACCGGGGATCGAACCCGGACCAGAGTAGGAAGCCTAGCCGAGAAATGCTTGCCACAGAACTCTCGACCGACTGCGCTACCGTGGCGATTACGACATACATGCGTAAATATGAGATTGTAATAAAACAAGACTTGTCTTGGTACAAAAATATTATATTTGAGATGGCCTACGAAGAATAACAGGAAGAAGTTATATATGATTGTTTAGAAGACGATGTTGGGTTGCACATTTAGATTTTCATAATTTTTTTATTTCGTTTTGTATTAAAATTTTTATACTTTGAACCATATGTGGTATAATTCAAATAAAAATGTATGGTAGGTATATTGTGTTGTACTTTTCCATAAAATAAGTAGAGATTAAGCAGAAGTCGGTATATCCTAAATCTGATTTAGCAAAAACCGATAAATCCTTTTCAATTGAGCAGAAGTCTATATATCCACATAATAATTGAACAAAAGACAATAAATCCAATTTAAAAAGTGGAATAAAATTTATATTTAATAAAATTGAACAGTAAGCAATATATATTTTAAAACCATGATTAAACTTACAAAACCAGTGCATAAAGTTTAAGATTACGGTGAATAATGCTCTAGTTACAATTTTTTTTCCTGTAATAGGATCATATTTGATGCAAAGTAATAAATCATTGTCTTGTCAAGGGATCCAGTGCCATACGCTTTTAAGGGTTTTAGAAATTGAATAATTTCTTTATACATT
>NW_019421864.1:0-4512 GCF_000390285.2 Anoplophora glabripennis
CCGTTAATGAACAAAATATTTAAAATTTGAAGTTATATTTTTGTAACAAATAATTATGTACCAAAAAATTCCCTTATACAGTGTTTCTAAAGTAGAGGTAAAAATCCAGAGGCGTATTCTGTGGCCAAAAATAAGGGTTTTTTTATTATAGAAATGTGGGGACTTGGGACAGCCATTGTCCAAACCGATTAACAAAAAAATTGATTTATTTGATCAAGTGCATTTTTACAGTTACTTAAATTACTTAAACATATCTTAGGGAGGCCGTCATCTTATTTAATATTGTATATTATCAAATTAAGCTTATTTTTAAAAAATATTAAGTTTTAATAATGGCTTATAATAAACAAATGCTGAAATGGCCGATATGGTTTCATTTATGGTCTTGCAGATGGAAATGGTACTGAGGCTAAGCGAATTTATACGGAAAGATTTCCAAATCATCCAACTCCAAATCCAAAAATGTTCAGAAATATTTTTCAACGTCTTTCGGGGTCAGGTTCATTTGAGAAAGGTGCAATCCTAATGATCGATGATAGCCACACCTCCGCCACTGGTAAGTTTCTAATGCTGGTAATTTTTTGTTTCATATCTACTATCTTACTAAATATGCATACCGAATTTACATTTTATCTTAAGCGGTTTAGAAATTAAAAATTAAAAACTGATTTTTTTTTAAATTTTTGACAGCTTCAGGCTGGACAATGGCTGTCCTAAAACATATAACAAAAAACCTTTATTTTTGGCGACAGAATACGCTCCTGTATTTTTGACCTCTAATTAAGAAACATGCTGTATTTCCAAGTAAGTATGTAGATTTAAAAGATTTGCCAGAAGCTACAATTGATACAAACTATCACTTTCCATTTTTCATTCACCATGTCCATAATTTTTTTTTTCAGCACCTTCAACGTGAATATTTAATAAAGTATGATTATTTTAAAAAATATACATACAAGGGGGGCCATTAGTGTGAGAAAGTAAAATAACTCCCTTGTTATTTTGTACTTACGTAAATAATTAGACAGAGTTATAGGCAATTATGAGACAAAGAGTCTTATATTAGCTAATATCGATATTTTACACAGAACATTTTTTATAATACGATCATTTTTAAAAAGTTTAAACTTGATTTTCTAAAATTTTTCAAATGGAACACCCTGTATTTTATTGTTCTATTTTATTCACATATCAGTCCACTTCAACATTTATTAAGCATGTTCTATATCTAAAATTGTTAGTTTTTAAGATATAGCAACATTTCTGAAAAAAATTAATTTTNTATACGGAAAGATTTCCAGATCATCCAACTCCAAATCCAAAAATGTAAGGCTCATTTCAGGAAGGTCCAAGACCTTTGAGTGTTAGAACGCCTGAGTTGGAAAAAGCTATTCTACACGAAATTGACCCAAAAACTAGTATTAGGAAGATCCATGCAAATCTTAATATGAATCATAAATTAATTTGGTCCGTTCTGAAGCATCAACAGGTTATACCCGTATCACATGCAAAGGGTTCAAGCCTTACTGACGCAAGACTATCCTGCTCGCCTACAATTTTGTCACTGGATTTTGCAAAAAATTGAACAAACTGTCGACTTTACCATTGGCATATTGTTTACCGACGAAGCTAATTTTTCCAGAGATGCTATAATGAACTTCCACAATAAACACGTTTGGTTATAAATTATAATGGAACCTCGATTTCAACATCAGTTTTCTTTGAATATATGGGTGGGTATTATTGGAAATTTTATTGTTGGGCCTTACTTTTTACCAAAAACTTTAATCGTTGCCTGCTACAGACATTTTTAGTTTTACCTGAACTACTTAACGATGTTCCCTATGCGCTAAGAGAAAGAATGTGGTATGTGCACGATGGGGCTCCCCCACATTTTAGTTTGACTGCTCATGAATTTTTAAATGACAGATTCGGTAATAACGTGATTGGACGAGGCACTCAAGAACCAGATCAACCTTGGCCACCCAGATCACCCGATATGAACCCTACTGATATTTTCGTTTGGGGACATCTCAAGACATTAGTTTACAAGGTTTCAGGAGTATTTACATACGTCAACATTATAGCTGATTATTGTGATGTGGAATTTTCGCACGTAGTCGAGCTGCAATTTCAAGATCAGAAGTATGTATTTTGACTGAAGGTGGCAGTTTCAACATTTGTTATAATAAATCATAGTAAAGTAATTCCATTGCTAATTGATTATTTCGTTATTAATTTAAGTAATGTAATGAGTATAGTAAAAATGCACTTGATCAAATAAATCAATTTTGTTGTTAATCGGTTTGGAATACAAAAAAGTATAAAGAAACAAAATGTAAAGATAATACAATGGCGCATATGGCGACCTATTTTATTTGAAATATTATTATACAGAGTGATATATATTTTTTTGGCAAATAATGATCGATGATATCCATACCTCCGCTGCTGGTAAGTTTCTAAAGCTGGTAATTTTTTGTTTCATACCTACTATCAAACTAAATATGCACATCGAATTTGGTCAAATTATCTTAAACGGTTTAGAAATTAAAAATTAAAAACTGATTTTTTCTTTAATTTTTGACACGCTGAAGCTAGACAATGGCTGTCCTAAGACCCCACATTTATATAACAAAAAACCTTTATTTTTGGCGACAGATTACGCTCCTGGATTTTTTACCTCTAATTAAGAAACATCCTGTGTTTCCAAGTATGTAGATTTAAAAGATTTGCCAGAAGATATACAAACTTTATTATCACTTTCCATTTTTCATTCACCATGTCCATAATTTTTTTTTTCAGCACCTTCAACGTGATTATTTAACAAAGTATGATTATTTTTAAAAATACACATATATGTATGTACATTGGTCATCATAAAATGTGCTTAAATAGAACATTTCTATTTCCGATTTGAAAAGAGAATTCTAATAATTTTTGTTTCCCTGAATGCCAAATAAGCACAATTTAACTATAAAAATATTAATGAAAAAAATTTCTCCCTGAATTAAGGATCAATAATAATAGGTTTTTACTTAACATCATTAGATTAGTCTGGTTTACCAACCTGTTAAAATTGATTTATTCCTAACAATAATTACGTAGGATGAATTAAGATACAAAAAGTGGGAGTATATTATTCAACAACCTCCATAACCATATATTTGTTCTAAATAAAAAAGGAGCAGTTGTGTCATTGTATTAAATAGTAGTTGAAATGAAAAAAAAAAACATTTTGCGATCTACTTTGTCTCGGTGACCAAACTTTGACCGAACAATCCATAAAAAGAGCAATATAATGATGCCCATATTGAGACACATAAATCAGATATCGATCTAATGTGACTAAATATGAGATTTTTTTTAACTTAACAAATAATATGTAAGCTTCTTGGTTATACGCACCCACCGTTCAAGTGAGAGTTTCAGTATCGAAATATGTTTAATGAGCTCAAGAAACCGGGACTAATAATTAGATTGGTGCTTTTAAAAAAATTGATTTTCCAACCAGCTCGTGGCAGCCCGAACAAAGGCATTTAAAACTCTTGAGGTAATTGTACTTATTTACATGATTACTTTTTCAAATTAAATTAATTAGCTGTGTAATTATTGTTTATTATTACTTTCGTGAAGTAAGAGGCAGCCTTTCTACTTTTTTCCTCTAAATAACGGCTTCCTTGGCAAATTGCGAAATCTGCTATAATATTCGAGCTTATTTCATACCTACAGTATAAATTGAAAAATTATATTATGTACAAGAGTAACAGTGGCGGCTGTTGACTTCTATAGCAGGGAGGGCGGAAAAATTTAGGTACAAAGTATGAAAAAAATCAAATTGAGTAGTTCTATTTTAAGTACTATTGAAATATAGTGAAAATATTCTCAACATTATTTTTTATAGAGAAAATCCACTCTTCTGTTTTCTTAAATAAACTTCTTAAACTTTTCAATTTCTTTTTCATTAAAGTTTGGTATTTCTCGCACCACTGATTTTTCAATAAATATTTTTCACAAATTCTCAATTCTAGAAGCTCCACATCCCGAAAATATAAAAAAAAGTTTGAGGACCTCTGGTATATTTACGTACCTTACACATCCCATTAATCTTATTGCCATAACTGCAACAGTTAACGCAATTTTTCTTTTCTTTTTTTCCTTCGCCATTAACGGTGTTCTTACTCGGATCACCACAAACATGTTGCAGATTAATTGATGAATTGTACAACGATCCGAGAGGTGAAACACGGTCTGTGATCGCGACTGTTTGTTTACGTTTGCTCTAGTACTAGTTAACCTTTCAGTGCACATTAGTATGCTGGAATAAATATTTATTTTTCGATGTGGTTGTTTGTTTGTCCCCTACTGAAAAGTCGGAACGGCTTAGCGTGAGCACCAAACTATACTGATATCTTAACTTCTCTGGTAAAGTCGTTAAATAATTAAACAAAGTAATGTTAGGAACTGTTTTAAAAGAAAAGAACTAAATAAACAAGTGAGTGAATAACTGGG
>NW_019421865.1:0-1642 GCF_000390285.2 Anoplophora glabripennis
AGACCCTATTTGGAACCCAAGGAGCTGAGAGAAGTGTCAGCAAGGAAGCTTTTGGACTTTGTAAAAAGGACAAATCTACTTGCTGAATAGGACTAGTAGTGGGACGCACAATAGGCCTAATTAGGCCGCAGTGCTATGGGACTTTTTAAAGGACCAACCACTAGATGAAGATGAAGATGAAGAAGTATCGTATCAGTGTTGAGAATGATCCAATTGTTTATAAATCTCTACCTTTTATACAAACACTAACTCCTAAATTAATAAATGTTTTCAAAAAAAATTTAAATATTCGGTTTGCAAATAGAAATATCAAAACTGGATCTGAATTATTTTCCAAAATTAATTAAATCTTCTGTTAAAACTCTTGAAAAATCCAATGTTGTTTATAAAATTCCATGTTATAACTGTAATAAATCTTACATAGGTCAGACTTCTAGAACCCTAAAAGGGCGCATTACGTCACATAAAAGTGACTGTAAACTTAATAAAAAATCGTGTGGATTATCTGAACATGTCGAATCAGGACACCGCATGAATTATGACAACGTCACAGTTTTGGACAGTGAGGAAAGTTTATTTAAAAGAACTTTTTTAGAAATGTTTCATATTAACGCCGAAAACAATAATTTAAATAAAAAATCAGACATTAATAATTTAAGCAAAATTTACATTTTAAAAATTGAGGTTGGCAATATAGTTGGCAATATCAAATTTCACTATCTACATGTTTTCTTTTTGGAATTTGTATTCAAACGTCAGTAACGGCTGAAATTGTTATATATCTGTCCACATGCATTTCGATTTCAATTATGTTTGTTTTTTTTAATCTTCATAGAGGTTTTATATGTTTTTATTGTGTGTAATGAAGCCTCTTTTTAAACTAATCTCATGTTAGTAAGTATTTTATAACAATTTAATGTATTTTGTGTTGTAATATCAATCTATTATAGATGTCTTGAAAAATTTCCGAAAGCTCGACGATATAACGAAGTGTTTATTTTTATTTTTGGCCATTTCAAATTATTCCGACTGCAACCCTAAAATACTTTTTCAACGTTTGTATCAACTAGTCAGTCGTGACTACCCTTTTGCTTATATATATATATTAGGTAACACTTGTTTTCGCCCTCTATAAAATCCATCCAATCCATAAAATGGATTTTGAAAATTTTAAAATTTTAACAACAGAAAAGGATTATTCTAAAAGATGTTATTTGGAAATGTTTTATATTAACCAGGAAGAAAATACTCTAAATAAAAAAACACATACAAAAGATATTAACATTATATTTTCCAACATACTTTCTATAGATAAAAATCTAAATCATAGCACTAGTAGTACTAACACTAATATTAATTATATATAAATATAAAATAATTTTTGTTTTTGTTTTCCTAAATTTATGAATGTCATTTGATGTAAATGTCCAAAATCTGTCAATCTGTATATAAATATCAATAACTCAGTTTCTTGTAAGTAATCCACATTTATATTGTAAATTATTATTATTATATCTATAACTTATAGTGTAACTGAAGAAGCAATAAAATATTGCGAAAGCTTTTACGTAGAAAAAAGAGTTTCATCTAAAAAATAGGCTTTAATCCCACTAATAAGAAGATTTTAATTATATATACAAAA
>NW_019421865.1:4738-7236 GCF_000390285.2 Anoplophora glabripennis
AAAACACAATTGGATATAGTTAAAACCTACATACATCAAAAAGTACCAAGTCAGAAAAAAGTATATTATTTTTTAACATATGTTTAACGGTTGTCACTGACAAATTGTGATACTGGAGGGGTAAATTATTAATAACATAAGAAGCTAAATACGAAAATGAATTTTTAAATTTTTCAGTTTTATGTGAAGGAATACACGCTTTGCTACTCAGTGATCTCAAATTTTTATTATGTGTTTCAGATCTCCATTTTATTTTATCACATAAATATGTAGGTTTGTTATTTTTTAAAATATTGAGTATAAAACTGGCAAAATGAATAAGTCTCCTCTCAGACATGCTCAACAAATTGAAGGAACGTAAATATGGAGTTATGTGACTAAACTGGGGTACATTCGCAATGAAACGGACGCAACAATTCTGTATTTTTTGCAAACGGTGTTTATTTTCTTGAGAAAGGCAGGGGCCATATATAACATCAGCATAATTCAAATGAGATAAGACTAAAGATTCAGTAAGTAAAATTTTGGTCTGAGGATTTAGATACTTTTTAAAGCATTGCAACTGTTTTAATGATAGAAAAGCTTTCTTACAGATAACGGTTACATGATTCGAAAAAGTCAACGATGAATCAAAAGTCAGGCCAAGATTTTTAACAACATTGACTGCAGGAATATTTTCATTGTTAATTAAAACGGGAAAGTTATCCAGACCTCGCAATTGAGTTGATGTTCCAAATAGAATGTTTTGACTTTTATTAGCATTAACTAACAAAGTATTTTTTATGGTCCAGTCATGAATTAATTGTAAGTCATTATTAATAACTGCTGTGGCAATATTTAAATTAGAAGGCTTAAAACTATAAAGGAGTTGTAGATCGTCAGCGTACATATTTAGTTTACAATTCAAAGGAATTCTCGACAAATCTGCAGTAAACATGTTAAATAAAAGTGGTCCTAATATCGATCCCTGAGGAACACCAGAACCAACTGATCTATAAGGTGATGTTAGTATCGAGGAACCTGTATTTAATCTAGTATATTGTTCTCTACCGTGTAAGTAATTACAAAACCATTTACATTTGATATGGCGTCCGTGTGCCATATGGCGTCCATATATGGACGCCATATCGGAGACTCATGTTAGTCGACTTCTTATATTATTTGAACTTTATAGAAGAAATATTTTTCGGAAGCCACATATTGGTATTGTCGATGCTATTGAATACTTTAGTTCACCATTACTACCACCATTCGCAGAGCGCTGCCGCGACCGCTTGTATACACGTATATATTTGCTTTCATTTCACCGTATATACGGCTTCCGTAAATCTTGCAACACTGGATAACCTTCTATTTATATTCCATTTATGGCATTCTGAGTTTAGAGTAGCAAGTGTACGGATGGGTACACTGTATTGCTTTGATGTTTGCCAGAAATGTCCGCACTAAAAAAGTTTTATTTTGCAAACGATTTTGTAAGTATTAATAACATAAAAGTGTCTGATAGATGTATTTATTTATTACAATCTTTTAGTACAAAACTAGTATGGAATCAGAAGTAGGTACGGGTAGAGGCAACTGGTTTTGTAATAAAACATTAAATACAGATATACAGTGCAGTGAAATTACTTGTTCTGACGAATCAGCAAATGCGGAAAATAGCAGCGATTTAGGGACAGAAGTAATTGAAAGTAACGTAAGTTTTTATAATAATTTTTATTCATTCTAAAGTAATTTACTGTAGCGTAAAACTCAATTCTTGAGGAAAATATCTTTGTCTAACTATTTACAAGAATGGTGAATACGAATCCGAAGTTATTTTTTTGCGGACGAATAGTTGTCGAGAAAAAAATTCAATATTCTAACTATAATATAGGACTCCTAACATCATGGTATTTTATTATTAAAAATACTCGTATATTAAGAATATGCTTCCGATATAAAATTTAAAACAAAAATTTTACTTAATTCAAACCTAATCTTTAGTAATACAAGCAAATACCTCAAAAATAGGGGTTAAACAAGTTTTCATCAAATTTTGAGATTTTACGCTAAAGGAAATATCACTATTAATAAAATTATTATATTTAGCTAGAAGATTCTGAAGTTGAATGTTCTGGTATATCTGATGATGATTCGGATTATATACCAGACACTGACAGTGAAATTAATCAGTCCGATGCTTCAAGTACAAGACAATCATCCCGTCAGTCGACGGTAAGATATTAATTTTAAGTTCTGCTAAAATGGGACATAAATTGTTGAAACTGTTCTTAATGCCCGATGAGGGTAGACCAAGCAAATTAAATTTTTACTCGAAAAAAAATCCTATCCGCGAGATTATTGTAAAATTGTCTAAAGGAACATAATACAAGACATCTCTCATCTCGTGAGTCAAAAACTTTTATTAGCTAACTTTTCTATTTAAACAAATAAGTGAGGAAAACAGGTTTTTCACTTTGCAGGGAAAACCATCAATTTTAGCGAAAAGTGACTCG
>NW_019421865.1:8712-54749 GCF_000390285.2 Anoplophora glabripennis
TTACATTTGATATGGCGCCCGTGTGCCATATGGCGTCCATATATGGACGCCATATCGGAGACTCATGCTAGTCGACTTCTTATATTATTTGAACTTTATAGAAGAAATATTTTTCGGAAGCCACATATTGGTATTTTCGATGCTATTGAATACTTTAGTTCACCATTACCACCACCATTCGCAGAGCGCTGCCGCGATCGCTTGTATACACGTATATATTTGCTTCCATTTCACCGTATATACGGCTTCCGTAAATCTTGCAACATTGGATAACCTTCTATTTATATTTCATTTATGGCATTCTGAGTTTAGAGTAGCAAGTGTACTGATGGGTACAATGTATTGCTTTGATGTTTGCCAGAAATGTCCGCACTAAAAAAGTTTTATTTTGCAAACGATTTTGTAAGTCCAGTACAATCTCACTAATCCGGCACCATTAAAAACCTAAGAGTGCCGGAGTACTGGAAAGTTCGGATTAATGGAAAATGTATATGTAAACAGTATTAAATTAAAAAAACGTTACTTTTAATTGTTTATTAACAAAGAGATTGGTACATAGAGACATACATATTACAGTTGTGTATGCATATATGTATATTGTAATGTTTTTATGTTTTTGTAAAATAATCTTTCAGCTAAACTATAACCGTATAAACTGTATTCTTCAAGAATAGTAAATAAATGCGGAAAAAATAACGCCGGATTACTGGACGTGCCGGATTATAGAGATTCTACTGTATTAATAACATAAAAGTGTTTGATAGATGTATTTATTTAATATTACAATCTTTTAGTACAAAACTAGTATGGAATCAGAAGTAGGTATGAGTAGAGGCAACTGGTTTTGTAATAAAACATTAAATACAGATATACAGTGCAGCGAAATTACTTGTTCTGACGAATCAGCAAATTTATGAATTTTCACTTTAATTTTACATTTAAATCGTAATTAAATAGCCAACAAAATATTGAAAAAACAAGTTTTCTTTGCCTTAATATGTAAAAAAATAACTTTTTAAATGAACGATAGCTTCATTTATTTATTTAATAATAGTAAAATAATTCCGAAATTGAAATTTTAATTAATATATCGTTTCACAATGTGACATTTTTGTAAATTAAAAAAATTTAAGTATAAAAGATTTTTTCTGGGGTTCAGGGCTATTCTACGAATTCGTAAATATGCCCATTGCTATTTTTTCGTCGAGCTACCCCAGTTTTAAAAAAATAAGTTTCTACGATGAATAGAAGCCGAGATATTGCAAAATTTACAGCTCCCATCAATTTGAGCTTCCCCCACCACCACGCCGCCGGCCGCCCGCCGGACAGTTTACTTAGCGAGTACCTTCTCTTTAAAGGGCTCGTGAGTCGTTAATTATCCACATTTTTCAATGCAATTCACGGGAAATCGTAGTTTACGTCGTAAACTGTATTTTTTTCAAGTCTTAATATTTATAAACAATTGCGCTACGATTTAAAAAAAAAATTCATATCTTGGCTCCTGTTGGTCGTAGAGGGTACTTTTTTTTATTTTCAAACTGTATTTTTTTGCCAGCTATCCATTGCATCTATTTTCGGTGAGATAGCATAAATAGAAACAATGTTATTCAAATTGTTTATAAGCGAAAAACGCACGGTTTTTAATGCACAATTTGAGAATGTTAATGTCAAAAAATGAGTGATATTTTTTAATAGATCGCTTAATTTCGTCTTTAAGATTACAATGACGCTTTCAGAATCATGTTTGGTTGAAAATTAACGCCTGTACAGAGGCTTAAAGTTCATATCTTTTGGAGCCTCCGTTATAAACAAATAGAATTGTGCGAAAACTATTGCACCTACAGCGCCCACTTTTGGCACACTTTTAAAGTATGACAAAACCCTCAACTTGTCATAGGTTTTATAAAATTTTAACAATAAATGCGATAGTTATAAACAAATTAAAAAATGGGCACTTTTCTTGTTTTTTTGCAATAACTTTTTTGTTTATTAACCGATTTTAATTTAACAAGTCTCATTTTGTAGATAATTTTACTCCTTATAAGCTGTCTGTGAGTCACTTTTCGCTAAAATTGATGGTTTTCCCTGCAAAGTGAAAAAACTGTTTTCCTCACTTATTTGTTTAAATAGAAAAGTTAGCTAATAAAAGTTTCTGACTCACGAGATGAAAGATGTCTTGTATTATGTTTCTTTAGACAATTTTACAATAATCTCGCGGATAGGACTTTTTTCGAGTTTCTCTTTTATTTTCGCTAATTTTCCTAGTGTAGGGTAGTTTGAAAGGTAGAAATGGTAAAAATTAAGACAAAAACGGGACCAAAAATATAAAAATGAAATAGGTAAACCCTTATTCCAAAAAATCACTCAGGGCTTAATGTTTGACCAATTTTTTTCCTTAGGGCCTTGTGATGAAAAAAGTAGAATAGTTCTTGTTTAGACAATAATTAATTTAACACATCAAACTCACTACCATATACTATTGATGAAAATAATTGGTTTTTGTCATATAAAATTTTTGTTATTTCGCGTTTCATGGAAAGTTATTGTTAACATTTTTAAAAAATTGTTTACATTTTTATAATAAAATTCCAGTGGATTTTCATGTTTTTTTTAAACTTCAATTATCTCAAGGCCAATCTTGAGATTTAAAAAATGGTTAAGTTTTTTGTGGATTTTTTAACTTCGATTGTCTCAAGACTAGTAAACTTTATGAACATATTATTGGATACCTATTTTGCCACAAATTGATTGGGAATTCTGTAAACAACATTCGAATTCAAAAAATATAACATAATATAATATTATATAATATAACAGTGTATAATAATAATAAATATGAATAAAATTTTGAATATGTACCTTGTAATTCCTTCCGGAAATATGGATAAAATTATTTTTGACAAACCCTAATTATTATTTTCATCAATCACGCCAGTGTAGTTTGACTAAACATATATGTAATTAATCTTCTTTTGTATTTTTTTAATGGAAAAAAAGATAAAACAACAGCATGCCACAAATTGTTCCAAGACAAAAATAACGATCAAAGATATTTGGTTAATTACAAAGGAAGAGATTCCGCAAATGTCATCTCTAGTTTAAACAGAAGTAGCCTTTACTTTTGGTTTTTAAATAGAGTATATTATTTACACGTTTGAAAAAATAGAAAGAGCCTCTCAAAATATACAGGGTGTAAATTTAGTGCGTTAACCATCCATCTCTGTACATAAAGAAGTTTAATTAAGGATATCTACCATTTCATTTACGGCAATATACTTGTACATAAATTTTATACTTTGTGCATATTGCTTCAGTGGTTTTGGCGATCAAATTTTGTCAATTTTTGTTAAATTATGTATATCTCAAAAACCACTAGAGCAATATGCATAAAGCTTCAAAAAATTTAAGAAGATATTTTAATAATAATAGTAATTAATAATAACATATACTGATAACAATGTAAAAAATAGTACAGGTATTTAAAATAAAACCGCATCGCATTATCAATTTAGAGACTGTCTTTTATATAAATCGAACCAAATATTGACCGAATACGGAACATATACACGTCGTGAAGAACAAAGAAATTTGGCAACAGCGTTGGTTTTCATATGTACTGTAAGATAAAATATAATATACATATTGGAGTTCACATAAACGGGAAAATATACTGGGAAGAGTCCACATATTCAGCACTTTGAAAGGAATCCCTAAGTAGTGAAATATGAAAAGAATATTTTTCATTCAAACCAAATATATGGAATGTCAAAGCGATAGATGGCGGTTAATATACTTTGATGAGAATACATATATTCCGTTTATTTCTAGTAGAAGCCATATGTTTGTTCTTTGTAAGGAAGCCATAAATATAGCGTGATCTGTATATATATATAAACCAGTGATGTATTTAGGATTGCAGTCAACAGTGCTAAGGGCTAATGTAATAAGAACACTGTGTTGTTGTCAAGCTTTCGGAAATGTTTATTTCCTTTCTCAAGACATCTATAAGAAATATATATATATATATATATATATTTGTCTAATAGGCTTGTTTTCGCAACTGAATATTGGTGAATATCTGACTTGTAGTTACTATTTCTATTTCTTTTGATCTAGTTGTCATATAGTAATTTAAGTCTCTTCACTTATACTACAATATACGAATTCACTCGCGAAAAAAGCCTTATATCTTGTAATATCATATTTAGTAGTTCTTCTCTTCTGTAAGCGCCATGAATGCTTATTATTAAAATAACCTGAAAAACATCGTAATTAGAAAAGCTAATACGTGGTCATATGAATTACCTTCAATATGTAATCTTTCGCTGCTATAAAACCGTTTTCCCATCCAGTACAAACTAAAAGTTTTCCTTTTAATGCCGATTTTGGGAGTCTTTTCTTGCTTACATGGGTGTGCGAAGAATGAATATACGTTTCATCCATATAAACAATTGATCGATCCTCTCCACGGAATCCTTTCGTTCTTCTTAAAAAATTTAACCTCAATTTTTGGATGACATGACCTTCCATAAATAGTCTCCGATTAGTCTTTGTTTTGCGCCACCGGTATCCTATGATGTGGAAAAGTTTACTCTAACTTCCCCACATCTTCATGGAACATTCTGTTGATACATTTATGTAGGTGCCGTTTTTTCTTGAACATACCAATTTTGAACGATCCTGTGTGCGGAAAGATAATGTTTCACTATTTGCGATATTTATTTATTTATTTATTAAAGAAGAAACAAACAGGTCGTAACCTAATTACATGTTTCCTATTTCACTAAATTTTATGCCATATACTTACATAATTGATTTTATAACAGAATTACTTAATAAATGAGACCAAGAAGTTCCACAACTCACAGAATCCTACAAAAACAGTAACTTGTAAATAGAAATCCTAAATTGTTTTTCAGTAACATCAAAAATTCCTTTTGAAATTTGCTGTTGATACTTATTAAAGATAATACACATACGATTTAGCAAACTATTGCTTTTTGTTATATGAAAAGTAACATCTTTAGGACGTACTCGGTGATCAGGAACACTAAGATTTATTTAAGACAACAAGTAGGGACTATCTAATTTATTATTAAGCAATTTGTACAAAAACATCAACAGATGGTGGTACCTCCTGTATTCCAGTTTGACAATATTGAATTCAGTTCGATAGGAATCGTACGAAACAAAGTCGGGATTTCTGTTGTATTTTTTGTAGAATAAATATTTTATAAACTTATTTTGTACAGTTTCAATTAAACTATGTAATTTTTTAATGCCAGGATTCCAAATTCGAGAACCAAACTCAAGCTTAATACGAACTAATGAATTAAATAAGAATACCATAGATCTAATATTTCTAATATCATAAGTCGTTCTTTTAACAAATCCTAATACTTTATAAGCCTCTGCACATATAGTCTTAATATGACTCCCAAAATATAAGTCGGGCTGAAATAGTATCCCTAAATCTATTATTTCATAATTCCTAGTAAGAGGAGTATCATTAATCTTATACGTAAAATATTCAGGTGTTTTCAATTTACAATAAGTCATTACACTACATTTTCCTAAATTAAAATATAATTTATTTTTAATTGACCAGTCATATATCGCATCTATGTCATTTTGTAATTGTAAATGATCATCAAAAGTGGTTATTCTCCTAAATAGTTTAAAGTCATCAGCATATACAAACTCTGTGACACAACATTATTAGGTAAATCATTAATGAAAATAATAAATAATAGGGGCCCCAAATTAGAACCTTGGGGCACCCCAGACCCTGCCAAAAAGTAATTTGAAGCCTCACCCCGATACATTACACACTGATTCCTATTTTTTAAATAAGAGCTGAAAAAATTGAGAAGGTGATCACTCATACCAGGCAGAAATAACTTTGATAACAAAATATCATGATTTACCTTGTCGAAAGCTTTGGCAAAATCTGTGTATACTACATCCACTTGAAAACCATCTTCAAAGGCATTCCAAACCTTCTCCACAAATGTTGCTAAGTTAGTATCTATTGATCTATTCCTACAGAAGCCATGCTGGTTAAAACTAATATATTTTTTAATATGTACATACATTTTTTCATATAAAACAAACTCAAATAATTTTGCTACACAATTAAGAACTGCAACTGGTCTATAATTAGCTACGTCACTTTTAGCCTCTTTTTTATGTATTGGTGTAATTTTTGTTTTTTTTTAAATTCCGTAGGAAATACGCCAGTCTCTATGTATTTTTGATATATAACTAATAGTGGATATAAAAGAAACTCCATATATGCTTTAAAAATATATGGCGGTATATCATCTGGTCCTGATGAACGTTTGAGTTTTCTAAAGGCATTTTCCAGCTCTTCTAATGTTACCCTAGTAAAATGACAATATTATGAATCGATCTGTTGTTCAGAATATATACATTTTATTTCATGTATATCATATGCTGAGGGCTGCTGATCATAAACTGTACTAAAATATCTAGCAAATTCCTGCGTTATAATCTCTGGATCTGTAGTAATGTTATTATTATTAATATTAAATTGTGATTCTTGACTATTTTTCTCTACATTTTTAACAAAATTCCAGAAAACACTCGAATCAGTAAAAATACTATCCTCCACCCCTTTTATGTATTCATCATGAGCTTTACGAATTTTGGTCTTTAACTCACTCCGAAATGTTTTGAAGTTGTTAAGATGGGTATTGGATACAAACTTATTACGTCTAAAATATTCTTTTTTTTTTAAATCTTCTCTAATTTCCTGACTGAACCACGGTGGATACACTTTATAATATTTACTAGAATATTTATTATATTTAGGTACACAAACGTCTAATATCTCAAATAGCTTATCATAAAAATAATCCACCATGTTATTAACATCCTCAAATTGCCCCAAACTACTCCAGTCACAATTTCTTAACATTTCATATAAAAGTGCAAAGTCTGCTTTTTTATAATTATACTTTTCTCCAAAATTATTAATATTACTACCACTAAGATTCCTTTTTTTATATCAAATTCTGCAATCAGTGCTGGGTGTTTTTTATCTACTTCCGATAAACTCACGCATTCTTCTTTTACAAATATTTCAGTATTACCAATTATAAGATCTAATGTACGGTTGTCTTCATTCAAACAGTTATTAAACGACTTTAACTTATACATTTTCATTAAATTTGATATCAAAATAATTGTTACGTTATTACTATTATCAAAGTTAAATGAGATACCTTTTATTTGTGGTATATTATAATCACCAAATAACATTATATAGGTATTAGAGGAAATTTTATTATCAATATCTGAAAATAGATCAAAATAATCTTGGTAAAGCTTAACATTAGCATTTGGAGCAATGTAACATGAATTAAATATGAATTGCATTCCGTGAAAATTTACCTCAACAAAAATAGTCTCTAACTGAGTGGTCACACTTAGAACGTTAGCTCTGTATTTCTTGAGAACTGCAATAAGGACTCCTCCACCCCTCGATTTACCTGTTGCCTCTAAATCCCTGTCCCTCCTGAACACCGTATATCTATTATCAAATAGCTCATAATCGTATATATCCTTGGTCAACCAAGTTTCGGTCAAAATAATTAAGTCATAGTTTGTTCTGCTTAAATTATGACAAAATAATGCTGTTTTTGTACGAAGACCCCGCGAATTCTGATAATAAATTCTCAGTCTCATAAAATGATATAAACTGTATCAAATATCCTATTTAAACAATATCTATTAAAATAAGTAACCGTATATGACTACAATAATAGATGAGAGCCAACAGCTGATACTATCTGAGCTCCACTAAAATTAAAATTAAAAATAATGACTATTATTTAGGTGATAATTTTAACTGCATACCTGTTTATATGAGTAAAGTAAGCACTAATTATTATTACTAATGTGTAATAAGTATAAGGTACAAACGGAAATAAAATTAAAATTGTATACCTACTAAATATTATTCCTATATTAATAATGACATGCTGTCATGCTGTCATGACATGATAAGGGGAAAAAAGAAAAAAGTTAGTTGTCGACGCTATCAACAGATAGCAGATCAAAAAAGAAATGAAGAAAACAATTTAGATTAACATACCATTCAAATACGGAGTATAGCTTAACCAAATCAATAAAATTATAAATCGCTTACAGAATTAACAATGCATTTTTAATTATTGCGCAGTACATATATCTTCCCACCACTTGACCAAACCTTTCGATTTCCATATTTCTGCTTAGCTTGAGTTAAAAGTTCATAGCGGCTCTTTAGTAGGTCTTCGAATACAGATATTCCTGACTGCTTCATTAATTTCTTAGCTTCCCTTACTTTACAACATTTCACTGTATTCACACCAATGCCTTTGTAACTCTGTGTTGCATTTTTCCTAAATAAATTAATAATAAATCTCCATTTTGTGCCCCTTTGTTCATACATTTTAAGATATTGTGTATAATTTAATAACTTTGTGTACGGATGTAATTTGTATTCCATTGTTCAAACAACTTTTCTTTTCTCAGGCTGTACCAATGTTGACAGTTCGACGTTTAAACGAGTATGAGCTCCGATGCTAGTCTGGTAACGTTGTCACTGCGCATTTGTAATTCGCGAACAAGATGAATTTAGTTAAGCTTTACAGCTGCGATACTGCACTCAAGAAAAAATTATTCTTCACCATTTGAAAAAACCCATCTTCACTTCATTCCTACTTAAAAGTTGAGTCCTAATATCAAAACACTAGTTTTTTTAATGTTCAAATCATTTCTCCACTCAGCAGATTTAACAAATATACAGAGCAGAACGAACCCAGTACTGATTCTTTGTCTGGTTTCTACGATTACTATAAACGTCAAATAAATGAATGTCAACATTTTTTATTTTTGTAATAATATAAAATATTGTTCGATAGATTGTTGCATTCTTGATTGCAATAGGGCACTTAAAAATATTATACTTATTAGCGAGATTTATTGTAACGACCTCATACTCTTCAACAACGTTAAATGATTTTCCCACAACCTGTTAAGAAAAAATTCATAACAGTTAACCACAGTAGGCACGAAAATAATTGCTAACACACACGTATCTTAATTTCCTAACACACACGTGCGTTAGGAAAATAACGCGAACTGTCACTGTCACAGTTTTGTTGTACAATACCATAGATTTAAATGTATGTAAGTATTAATAACAACTCTTTAAATAGCTTGTTACGCTAATTTCAGCTTTGTAATTAAAAAACACGTTATCTCTGTATTAACCCTAGCAGTAATATCAATACTAATATCATAGAATCCAGTGGAATATGCAGGCTCAACGTGCGACGCATCGAAAATTACGATTTGTGATAGGTTGTGCCGTGTTGTGCCAGATAAATATAGAGGCATCTGACAAATTACTCGTGATTGACTGCCGCTTGCACGTTGTTTCGATTTAAATATTATGTCTGTCATGTCAAAGCAATATAATATTTAATAATTTATTATTGATTATTCGATCGGTGATAAAAGTTAATAAAAAATAATATAAAATAGACATGGATTGCAGTAATGACGACTCCACATATTGTACTTCGGTTTTAGAAGTTCAATCAGCTAAAAATTCATCACTAGAATTGTTGCCCGAAAAGAATATTTTCCACATTCATGCAAAAAACAAAACTTTATTGAACTATATTTAGTGATAAAACTGGTTCTTTATTGCACTGGTGTAATAAAATGTTTATTGCATCCGTCTGTTATTCTACTACAGCGTTCACGATATCTTCAGATAACAATATACCAACGAGAAGCGACAGCAAGGCTTTCTGCGTTAACAGTTTTCGTATGCGCATGGGCGAATTAGGTTGTGTTGTGTCAGTGGCTGTCAGAGCCGCCAAATATAAATAGGAGAAACGAGTAATTAGTAAATAGTTTTTTGGCGGTGGACAGTTGTGTTGTATAACGTTAATTGACTATGAATTTATTTGTATTGTATTTCGTTTAGAATCAACTTGAAATCAGTAAAATGTATGGTTATTATTGTGCTTTTCGTTATTGCTCATCCAAAACTGGTGAAGGATTACGAAAGGTTATAATGAACTAATTTTAAGTTACCGTTTTATGCAAGGCTGTTGGCTATTTATTTAGTAATTAGCTTCATTGTCCCACCCTGTCGAGGGCTGCGCGCATATCCACTAATTTTACGTTCATTGTTGTGTATAGCATTCATTTGTGTTTTTTACAATTGTGTTTTTTTTTAAGAAAGTGAAAACAAATCGCCAGAAACCAATGTAACGCAAGAAATACTAAATTTATACCAATGACGTACTTAACTCGAATGACTGACATTTTTACCGTTACTAATTAATTGTTTGTACATAAATTTCAAATTTAAAATCAAAATTCTTAATAAGTATTGGGCGGAATTATAAAATTTAAAGTCTGTTGTAAAGAGAATTGTAAGAGCTTTCAAAAGAAATATTACTCAACCCCTAATGCCATTTAAATATTTTGGGGTGACGCTTACCCTAGCGTGGGGGTGAAAGTGGTGGAGTCAAAAATACCAGCAAAGAATGTCCCCCTTTAATCTAAAATCAACGGGTCTGAGCGTTTTTTCACAATCTTGACGCAGTTCCTGAAAATGGCTCTGTTTCGTTTTCATTTGGCCACCCTGTATAAAGAAAATACACAAAAGTAATTCGAAATTATATGACCGAGGATATGACTTAGTCTGTATTTTCTAAATCTATTGGCAGTGTCGAAGGATTTCATTATTTTGTATGAATGAGAGAAATATAGAAAGAAAGATAGAACGACTAAAAAGTTGTATAGATACGATCGTTTGAGGTTGTAATTGCCGTAACGCGGAGGAATCAAAGTTGTACGTTCGAATATATTCAATACAAGTTATTTCCAATGGAGTTCCGAAGTGTTCCAAACAAGAAAACTGACTAGCTCAGCGGGGGTGAGATCTGGAAAACACTTCGGGAAGTTATGCTTACTAATTTACTAAATCTGTATCGCACTTATTTCGCGCTACAGCCGAACAACTTTTATTAATTAAAAGTGTTGTGCTCAATAGTTATTTGAATATTTTGGAGAATTATCTTAAGTGGGGAAGGTATTCGGATTGAATCGTTTATTCTACGGTGTCGGGGAAAATGGAAAGTTCAAATATTAATGAGGGCGAAATGATGTAAGCAGTGAATTTGGTTTAAGCGTGTTTCGAGGGATTCGTTTGCTTTGCCAGGCTATGCGTGTCGTTGAAGAAGATGTTTTTGTTTGTTTTATTTATTTTTTGTATCCGTGCAAGATAAATGATATTAAAATGTTTAAAAAAATTTGTAACACTTACATAACGTGTATTTCGTTATTTCTTAAAAAATGTACAAAACATTTCTTTTTAAATCACCGCATTGGATGACGTCTTTTGTGATAGTTAGCATTAGAACAATTTTCTGTGGTCCTTTCAAGAAAACTACATAATCGATTTTTTTATTAGGACGGATATACGTACATATAATTTTTGCTTATGATTCATCGGTAGAATGAGATATTTACGTAGGTGTATCGTCATGTTTAAATCAATTTGTAATGGGCAATTGTACTTAAGCGATTAGCTATTACTATTGGCCTTTCTAAGCACAGAAGACTTACAAGAAAATTTCATATAACTTCGTCTTATACTGTTTTTTTACGTATGAAAGAAAAAATATATAAGATAGTAGATAATTATGTGAGTCTACAGGTAATTAATACAATTTTCTATAAGAATTATATTCAAATCATAATTCCCGACTCCGATATAGTAGTCGGCAGAGCAGGAAATAATTTGAGAAGGAAAATACCAAATAGTATTTTAAATATAAAATAGTATTTTGTATTTTTTCATTAAAATACTTTTGTTATAACCCCAAAAATTGTATTTCAAATACTTTAATAAAGTATTTTGTATTTTATATTTTAAAAAAGTATTTAGAATCTTCTAAAGTAATTTAAATACCTACTCCCGAATATTTAAATTACTAAAAGTATTTAAAATACCCAAAATACCTACCAAAAAGAAATACTCCCGGATATTTAAATTACTCGAAGTATTTAAAATACCTAAACTATCTACCAAAAACAAATACTTCTTGTCTGTTACGACTGGCGACTGGTGCAACACGTGGTAATAAAATTACGCACCTGCACGCCTGTATTAAGCGCATTCTACTCTGCATTCTACCATGTGCGTTGTGTTATTGCTATTCTGTCTTCTGCCTCTTAGGTCATTATCATCACTAGTCAAGTGAAGTAAGTAAAATTAATTTATTTTATGACTGTGACTATTCTAAGAAAAACTAATAAAAAATTATGAGTTAATTAAATATTCTCCATCTCAGTAATTCACGTTAATTTCATGAAAGTTATTGTTACCAGACACATGTCTAATTTTTTTAAATTTTTTTAATGATCTTGAAATCGGGCATGACTTGCACATACAATAATATATAATTGTCACCTTAAGAGTTTCAGATTTAATATTTCACAAAAAAAAAATTGGTAAATTATGCTTAATCTACTTATTTTGGAGTCGGCGCGTATGTGATCAATCATTGTACTCGTAATTTCCGGGCACCCTGTATATAATAATTTATATATTTTTCGTATAACTTTTCCATTTATTTGTATTTACTTTGTTATGGATATTTCTCAGATATTTTATTTATTTCCTATTTGCACTTTAAAATATATTTTTCGGTTTTCTCACTTGTACGAAAGTGAGAGTCTCAAGTTCGAACAATTCCAGATTTTTACAAAATTTCTATTTTACAATTTTATGTATCTCTTATTATATACATATATTATTTCTTGTAATAATTCCTGTTATTTAATAAACCCCAGCATTAGTTACTCCTCAGAATTTTCTTGGTTACCTAAGTTGTTAACACCATTGAATATATTTCTGTACAATGTGGTCAATATATTACACTAATAACAGGTGACAAAAACGACACAATCAAGATTCCTTTGATAATATCACTTTAAAAATATTATCGTAATTTGATTCTCGGCAATACTGTACGAGTAATAATCTCTGGATCAAAGGTGAGTCCCGACGGGTGGTGAAATTCGTTTTGTTTAATCCGGGTGCTTGCGATTCTCGTCATTGTTCGGGATGTAATAAATGATGGCTTCCGGCTTGACTGGACAACTTTTTGATAGAAAATACGGTCAGGAAAACATTGTCGTTGGAGGATTAGTTGGGTGGGACCATAAACTAATTTATTGGAATAGAAAGACGATAGGTACTTGTTTTCTTATAGAGATCTAAAATTTAATTGTGTAAGTAAACGCCTCTTTACACAATTTCACTCTAAAAATTAAAGAATTTTATTTACAACATTCGATATTTTATTCGCATTTATCTTTTATTTCTAAACGTTTTTATTGATGATAGTTTATTTTTGTAATTTATTTTTAGTGTGAATATATGATTCTAAACTGAAATTGTACATGTTTATTTTATATAAAATATTTAGGTTGGTATGCTAAAGAAATGATTCTGTAGATAATAATAAATAAATTATTACAGAGAATTAATAGAAAATAAGAAATGATATTTCCAAACAATATTAATGAAAAATATATAACTTATTGAAATTATTAATATTCCAAACTTTCAAATACATTATCTCCAATTCAATCCAATATATTTTCGGATTTTAGAGATTTCATTTTTCAAAATATCTCCTTGATTCCAGCAAGAGCTTAATGTTGACGTTTTTTCATGTAGGTAGTTTCTGGAACCGAGTGGCGTTTTCGACATGGCTGATAAAATATGGGCGTTGAATACCATGGCTTCATGTAGGACTTTTTTTGTTTCATCACAGAAATTGTTTCACATAAATGAGCGCAACAGGCTAAAAGTATTCACACAATAATATTATAGGTAGTAAAATATGAATCAGATGTAAAAATTTTAAAATTCAATATAGTTGATCTAATATGGCGGCCGTATAGGTTCTTGCAATACAAAATGTGCAACAATTGTTAGACTGGTTCGAAATTTGACACCTCGGAGTTTTTGGGGTCGACAGTCACAGTTCTGATGTCAAAGTTGCAAAATTTAAAATGGTAGATACAATATGACGCTCGCACAGGCCCTAGCACTACAAAATGGGCACAATGCATGGTCGCATGGACCACAATGCCAATTTAATATCCGTAACGACTCTTCGAATGTGTTGAAAATCACTAATAAAGAATGTTTATGTTATGAAAAAAAAAATTTAAATCAAAATTTCATCCATGAAGACATATGCCAACTTTACGTTTAACTTCACTTATTGTAAGGTAAAAAATGTTCCCTCCCTTTTGAATCAAAATCAATTGATGATAAGGTTATTGATCCAAGACATTTTTTATCTAAGGCTCCAAAACCGCCTTTTTCTTTTTTTATGCTTTCTATCACTGACCGTGAAGTAAAGGATGCAATATCCAATTTAAAAGAATCAGATGGTCTAGACTACTATTGTTTAAATAGTTTTATGATTAAGGCAACTCTGGAATCGTTAATTGAACCCCTGACCGTACTATTTAATAAATGTGTCAACGAAGGAGTATGGCCGGAGTCATTTAAAATTTCTAAAATCCTCCCCTTGCATAAAAAAGGCGACAGGAACTGTCCAGATAACTTTAGGCCTATAGCTACTGTACCTGTTATTAGTAAACTTTTTGAGTTAATCATAAAACATAGATTAGTTAGTTACTGTGAAAGTAAGCATATTTTCTCGGATTCCCAATTTGGTTTCAGAAATGGTAGATCTACTCTTAAAGCATTATTGGCAATGATTGATGCTATAGTACAGGGTTTTGATGAGGGTGTCCAATCGAATGCTTCGATGTGTGACCTCTCAAAAGCTTTTGATTGTGTTAACGTAGACATTTTGTTACTTAAATTGGAATATTACGGGATCAGAGATGGTATGCTTGAATTACTTACTTCCTACCTGACCAACAGGCAAGAGTATGTATGTTTAAATGGTTATGACTCCTAGCTTGCTCCCCGTTCAAAATGGTGTTCCCCAGGGTTCTGTCCTGGGACCCATTTTGTTTCTTTTATATATAAATGACTTGCCTTACTGTGTGGGGGACGCCTCCTGTTTTATATTTGCAGATGACACTACGCTAATTACAAAAGGTAACGACTTAAGTTTGGGCAGTCTACAACTTGCTAAAAATTGGTTTTGTTCAAACAAATTAAAACTTAATGAGTCCAAAACCCAAAATATTACATTTAGCATTAGCACCGACAAATGCCTTCATAAATCTGATTGCAAAGTTCTTGGTATAACACTTGATAGTAGATTGGAATGGTCATCTCACGTACATCACCTTAGCTCAAAGTTGTCATCTCAAATATTCTGTCTGAGGCAGTTAGGACGTTTCCTCTCAAGTAATGTATTACGAACGGTATATTTTGCAATTGTTCACAGTCACTTAACATATGGTATTACGTTATGGGGCAACACAAACGCTGCGAGTAAGATATTCGTTTTACAAAAGGCAGCGGTCCGTTTTATCGAGGGTGTCCCTTATGGAACCCCTTGCTTACCACTGTTTAAAAAATTTCGTATTATGCCTCTATCAAGTATATATATTTTTCAGTCTCTGCTGCAGATACAGCGTGGACTAGATAAATTTTCAAAACATTCAGACGTACATTCATATAATACCAGAAATGCGGAAAATTTGATTTTATCGTTTTCTAGGATCCGTACTACTCAGATTAATAAATTAAATATTAAATTATATAACCACTTCGTGAAATGTTTTAATGGTGTTAATGTTACTACTTTAAGTTTTAATAAATTTCGTAGGTTAAGTAAAAACTTTTTATTGGATAAATGTTTTTATAGCGTAAGTGATTATTTCAACTGTTGAATTCTAACAATGATCATTTAATGTAACAGTGACTTCAAATATACTTTTATTGTATGTAATGTGGTCGTTAAAAATAAATAAATAAATATATAAATAAATATTGATCTCTAGATTATTAAAGAAAAAAACAGTTCTTTTGTTTAATTTATTTTAATCAATCTTTATCATATTTGATAAATTTAAGTTTGCGTTTGTAGCGTAATAACAAATTTCTCGACATGGAATATCACACATTTCGAAAAATTTACATAAAACAAGATACTGTACAGAGCTTTCATAAATGATTACACGCCACGTGACCAGTAATTTTATTTCCGAAGTTGGCAATAAAATTTCGGTAAAATTAAAACAATAAGATCAAGATTACACTGAAACGCAACATTCTGTTGAACCGGCTATGATTGGTGCAATTNTTATTATTATTATTATTATTATTATTATTATTATTATTATTATTATTATTGGCTTTTGCCGCGCCGCCCGCACTCCGATCTACGTCTCTTGTCACTGCCGCCCCGCCGGGCCGTACGGGCTACGGCCGCCATCCGTAATCGAAACGGGCGATCTCGATCTGGATTCCATATGGTATAGTTGTCGTGCCGCGCAGGCTACGATCTACACCTCTGCGACCCCGACGATTTCTATCCCTCGAAATAACCGTGCGTCGGGCAGAGTCCGCCGAAGAATGTCTGTCCAGCGAACTATGAGAGACTATTAATAAGGGGGAGTGGGAGTGAAGACAACCTAACCTTTCTAGCTTCTTAAGTCTCCTGAGCAAATCTTTTCGGAAGACATGTCATTCCCTAGAACGAGAACGGCTTCTGTTTCTTATTTTGACCCATGTTACCATTTAGTATTTACTGAAATACCTAATAATAAGATAAAAAGTATCAACTAACTGACGTCAATTCCTAGGTTCCTTTAGGCGGAGAGACGAAAGAAAATTTGACATGGATTTGTCTAGAAAATTCCTAAATATTTCGCCACAGTCGACTGTCTCACAAAAACTTATATAAACAAAGCTGCAGAATAGTTGAGAGTCCAGCCCAGTTTGAGTCTAGTTAAGAGTTTAGTTCTTTTTAAGTCCGGTGAAAATTAGTAACAAAACCAAAAAAGTTCCAGTTGCTAAAACAAAAAATGAATTTTTGTCATTGGATTTTAGTTCCCTAACAATTCGATATTTTTACAGAGGATGATTAAAATAGACCACTTAATACGATTATGTAGAATCTAATATAGAACACGATTTTGCCCAGAATTTACTGGCAGATCAATGCATACAAGTTAACTTTTCTGAATTGGATTTTTATATACAGATTGCTATTTTAAAATTTTTTTATTACTGAGTAATCTATCTACCCCACATTTTTTAGTAATATTAATAACAAATTCTATCTTTCTTTATGGAACAAAGCTGGCTCGTCAAATAAGAGAATTCTAAAAGAACCTACGTATTAGAGACATACCCTATAAATTTCATCCATTTGTAATAATTAATATGCGATTATTTGTCCACAGACACTATTATTAATCTAAGCTGCATCCATTGCGTCGTACAGCATGAATAACTTCTGATAACTCAACACTAGCAATCCAAAGTGTTTATTTGAGTAATTTGATTTTGATCCCACCGATTGCACATAATCTACAAACTAATGTTAATGTTGGGAGTTAGAAACTAGTTTACTTAATCACAAAGTTACATTTAGTTGAAGGCCAGTCGAACGTTGGCAAAAGACCTTCTTATTTTATCATTTCAGTGCAGTTTCTAGTTTAATTAGAACGTTACTTCCGGTACACAAATCAACAGTAATTTACCGATCGAATATCTAAGGTATATCAGAAATATTATTTTATACGTTTGGTAAATATATCTAGTTATAGAAACGAAAACCAAAGCATTCCCTCTACTAGTATGTAAAATAATACCGTAGTAGTATATAAAACCACGCAGTGGTACGAAATAATAATTTAAAACATACATATAAAAGTCGTAGGTACTTTATTGCATGGACCACTTGGTTAAAATACCAAGTGGTATTTTAACCAAATTTTTAATCCTAATTGTTATGTTAGGATTAAAAGTGTTACATTTGTAGCGAGCAAATTTCGTATTTGCGAGTCGAAGCGTAGCGTAGCCAAGCGAATTTAAAATTGCGAGATAAAAAAGACACTTTTAATCCGATTAAAACATGCTATTTTTACTCCGGCCGAAATCCCCAATTAAATAATTAATTTGTGCTTTGAAATTATTCAAACCATATCTGGATAAGAAAGCAAAGTAGGTAAGTAGGATATATCGATGTAGTGGATGGATACTTTGTCAAATATTAGTCACCATATTGCTAATTGAGTTCATTGTTGTTTGTGGTTCACTTTGTTGAAAACTCTGAATGTCATCGAATGGTGATCGGTATTCATAAAATCAGTGCCGTCACGCAAGTGGCAAAATTTTTGAAGCTGGACAACTTTAAAGAGTACAGTGGACACGCATTACGATGATCGTCTGCTATTCTTTTAGTTGACGGCGGTGTTGATCTCGCTTGTCTTAAAAAACACGGATGATGGAGATCGAGCACTGTGACGGAAGGCTACATTGAAGACTCACTTTTAAATAAAGAAAATATTGGGAAAAGAATACTGAAAGTTGAATTCACAACATCTGTTGGAATAATGAGGGTAGTGGCAGTATCAGTGTTTTATTTAATTTTAATATTTGTTCAAACTGTGTATTTAATATCAATGTGAATAAACAAAAATTATTGTAAATTTTGTAGAATAAAGTTTTATAAATTAAAACTTGATTACACTTTTAATCTAAGGATTAAATGTGTCAACTTTAGCTCCTAGGATTAAAAGTGAATACATTTGTTAACACAACTTCTGACAGTCAAAAAATGTCATAGTTTTGTGACGGTTAGAGGAACATTATTTCCATTAGCCGTCAGAGTGATATTTACAAAAAATCGATATGATTCTACATTTACGAGAAACTTACGATTTCTTGTAAATTTGGATTTACAAGGAACGCGCATAAAAGTTTACTCATATGGTTTTTATAAACTCGGGCTTGCCACGTATTTTTAACAAAGCTTCTGATGCAATAATGACTGTTTACACTTATATCTTCATAATTATTACGGACTGTGACTTTAATACAACAATTATACTAGGGTAAGACCAGTTTATTTTCACTAAAAAAAATATGTCCTTGATATATAGCTCATTGGACGACAATTGGTGATCACTATAAATTATTATTTGTAAACAAAATGTATTGTTATTTTATCATTTTGTAACGAACCTTTCTTAATTTTATCCGTTAAATAGCCGATGAACTATTAACTTTTCATATGTTAGTAATGTAAGCGTGGAACTCTGTATTTATTATAGGTCTGCGTACTAGCATCCGACGAACTGTTAATCTACGTCACAAACCGGCTATAAAAGGCCGACCTCCGGCAACTGAGATTCAGTAGTGTTGATCGGCAATATCCTCAACACGAAGTAAGTCCGCCTTCCCCCCTTGGTATCGGCAATATCCTACCAAGGCTCCTTCCTCCCTATCCGTCCGTCTGAGAGCAGAGCGTCGGCAATATCCCGCCTGTTCTCAGCCTCCTTCCTAACCGTCCGTCTGGGAGCAGAGCGTCGGCAATATCCCGCCTGTTCTCAGCCTCCTTCCTAACCGCCCGTCTGGGAGCAGAGCGTCGGCAATATCCCGCCTGTTCTCAGCCTCCTTCCTAACCGTCCGTCTGGGAGCAGAGCGTCGGCAATATCCCGCCTGTTCTCAGCCTCCTTCCTAACCGTCCGTCTGGGAGCAGAGCGTCGGCAATATCCCGCCTGTTCTCAGCCTCCTTCCTAACCGCCCGTCTGGGAGCAGAGCGTCGGCAATATCCCGCCTGTTCTCAGCCTCCTTCCTAACCGTCCGTCTGGGAGCAGAGCGTCGGCAATATCCCGCCTGTTCTCAGCCTCCTTCCTAACCGCCCGTCTGGGAGCAGAGCGTCGGCAATATCCCGCCTGTTCTCAGCATTCTCCCTATCCGTCCGTCTGAGGGCAGAGCGTCGGCAAAATCCCGCCTGTTCTCAGTACTTCCCCTATCCCGCCGTTATCCCGTACAACCTGAGTCAAAAGTAGTCGTGCCTACTCCGTCTCGCCGAATGTTAGTACCGAATCGTCAGTGGGAATTTATTTATTTATGGGTTTGTTAACAATAAACTGGAGAATATCTATTGGGAACAGTGGTTTCTTTTCTAATCAAGACCCCTGGAGTATCTTTCTCCACTGTTGTTACCCGGACGGCGACTTTTTGTGGGACATCCGGGTCTCACACTGAAAGTTCGTCAATATTTCTTTGTAATAGATGGCCTATTAATTTTTTTACAATACATTTAACAGACGGAAAAACTGATGGCAAAAAGAAGGCAAAACTCATGGCAAAAAGAAAAATAATTTGTTCTATTCAACGTCGGTATATTTACCGATGTTAGAAATATTTATAATAAATCTCGGGTTTATTCAACTATTTTTACTAAATAGCGTATTTTATGGATTAAGTAAATGTTAACTAGTGTGTTTATATAGCTGCATATTAAACGGATTATAAAACACAATATCTAAGTAAGTACCAATATGTATAATATATTTTGTAATGGAAACACTTACCTCTTCCTGCGGACGCTTCATATGTCACTACTAGTCTTACAAATAGGACCCAAAACAACGTAGAGTCCTTAGAAGACATTTTTAAAGTTTTCCAACTTAACTTTTCACTGTCCTTTTGTATTGTATTTTTAGGATCGATTTAAATAAGAGTGTTTATTTTATGAGAATTCTAAACACCATTATCACTAAGTTACTACAGATAATTAAAATAAAATCAAATACAATGTTCTAAAAAAATTGAAAAATAAGAATTTATGTAGGTTATATGAAGTGGTTAATAATTATGTTATTATTCAACTACTCGTAGGTATATCCAATGCAAATCGTGTGCTAATGTTTTCTAATTATTTTTTCTATTGAAATTTAAATAGCATATTTTTATCTTTAATCAAACGTAATCTGTTTTCTCTTCGTATTGCATCAAATTTCCCAAGAATTAAATAAAATTTAATTAATGTAAATTAACGGAAAAGCATATTTAACTTCACAAATGAAGTGTTTGTTTTAAAGTAATCGAATTTTGTGTAAATTTTACTTTTCTTTATTGGTACTCTGTCTAAAAACGTCATTGATTTCTGAAATGTAAATCACACCGCCTCGCGCCTGTTGCATTTGGTGAAGGTATTTTGAAAAAATATTATTACTACTTAAAAAAATATTATTTGTAACATAATTATTAGCTCAAGTTTAACGATTTAGCAGCATAGCTCCATCTGTCGCTATCGCAGTATCTCTTCCGGTCCACCGTACCGGATACTGCAAAAGTGAATGTTGTCGAACATTCATAAGCTACATTTTGTGACGATAAAACGTCGGTATATCTTCTGGAGAGATTTGGTAAAAAAAATTAAAAAGTTTTCTCCGTTTGACCTGTTTTGTTAACACAAGGTGTCACCTAACGAATATTACATATTTCAAGGATATAATCTAGAACCCAAATGGTGTCGATTTTACCAAGCTTGCTTAATCGAAAAAGTTACAGGGTGTTAAAATTTCTCTTTTATTTCTTATTTTCTCTTTATCTCAGAACCCAGGTAACCGATTTGATCAAAATTTGCTGTTGCTCAGTTTCTCTTCATGAAGGGATTATGTCACTGGTTAAATCATACAGGGCGTTCATTTTACTACAACCCTTTGTGAATATTCTTCTGTAACTTTTTTGTACGTTTTGTAATTTTGACACGCAACTATCAGAAGTAGGTAGAAAATTTTTTTCTAAATACACAAAAATTGTATTACTATCAAAAGTCGAAAGTATGCTCGCTGATGAAGATATTGCAGAAAACACTTATTAACACACATCCCATATTTTTTTGGAAATTACGTTTCCATGACAACTTGACAATTTCGATAAGTCACTGTCAAGATTGTTTCTGAAAATGCCTACCCACAAGGAATTTACAAATTATGAAATGAGACATGATTGTGGTACATGTACAGGAAGATTTTAGTGGACACGCTACTAAGAGAATATATGAAGAACTTTATCCGAATCATAGACAGCCTTCATACATTGTTTGCTTTAATAATAATAATAATAATAATAANCGACGACGACGACGACGACGACGACGACGACGACGACGACGACGACGACGACGACGACGACGACGACGACGACGACGACGACGACGACGACGACGACGACGACGACGACGACGACGACGACGACGACGACGACGACGACGACGACGACGACGACGACGACGACGACGACGACGACGACGACGACGACGACGACGACGACGACGACGACGACGACGACGACGACGACGACGACGACGACGACGACGACGACGACGACGACGACGACGACGACGACGACGACGACGACGACGACGACGACGACGACGACGACGACGACGACGACGACGACGACGACGACGACGACGACGACGACGACGACGACGACGACGACGACGACGACGACGACGACGACGACGACGACGACGACGACGACGACGACGACGACGACGACGACGACGACGACGACGACGACGACGACGACGACGACGACGACGACGACGACGACGACGACGACGACGACGACGACGACGACGACGACGACGACGACGACGACGACGACGACGACGACGACGACGACGACGACGACGACGACGACGACGACGACGACGACGACGACGACGACGACGACGACGACGACGACGACGACGACGACGACGACGACGACGACGACGACGACGACGACGACGACGACGACGACGACGACGACGACGACGACGACGACGACGACGACGACGACGACGACGACGACGACGACGACGACGACGACGACGACGACGACGACGACGACGACGACGACGACGACGACGACGACGACGACGACGACGACGACGACGACGACGACGACGACGACGACGACGACGACGACGACGACGACGACGACGACGACGACGACGACGACGACGACGACGACGACGACGACGACGACGACGACGACGACGACGACGACGACGACGACGACGACGACGACGACGACGACGACGACGACGACGACGACGACGACGACGACGACGACGACGACGACGACGACGACGACGACGACGACGACGACGACGACGACGACGACGACGACGACGACGACGACGACGACGACGACGACGACGACGACGACGACGACGACGACGACGACGACGACGACGACGACGACGACGACGACGACGACGACGACGACGACGACGACGACGACGACGACGACGACGACGACGACGACGACGACGACGACGACGACGACGACGACGACGACGACGACGACGACGACGACGACGACGACGACGACGACGACGACGACGACGACGACGACGACGACGACGACGACGACGACGACGACGACGACGACGACGACGACGACGACGACGACGACGACGACGACGACGACGACGACGACGACGACGACGACGACGACGACGACGACGACGACGACGACGACGACGACGACGACGACGACGACGACGACGACGACGACGACGACGACGACGACGACGACGACGACGACGACGACGACGACGACGACGACGACGACGACGAGGATGATGATGATGATGATGATGATAATTCTCGAAATTAATATTCGTCGCTTGTCAGCATTCGCAGATTATAAGAAATTTTATTTTGGGACCTATCGCTCTACCTGCAAGGTTCAACGGCCAAAATTATTTACAATTACTTCGGTAAGAACTTCCTGGGGTTCTCGATGAAATACCCATTAATACTAGACGACAAATGTGGTTTACGCAAGATGGTGCCCCTGCTCATTACAGCCATTTGGTGAGAGACCATTTAAATCAAGCATTTCTAAACCATTGGATTGGTCGAGGTAGTGACATTCCTTGGACGTCTCGCTGTCCACATTTATTTCATTAGACTTTTACTTTGGGGTCAATTGAAAGGAATTGTTTCAACTCTGTAACACCTACTACGAGAGAAGAACTTTGGAATAGAATAAAAGACGCCGTACTACAAGTTGGACGAACGTGTAATTCGTTTCCTATTCTTAATAGTTTCATAAAACGTCTAACGAAATGTGTCGAAGAGAATGGGGGACACGTGGAACATTTATTACAAATTAGTAGACTTTTTATTAGTGCCAACTTTCAGTTTACTATGTTATTAATTACGTTATTTATTATGTTTATTATGGATATGTAGTTATTTCAAAAATATATGGCGTATGTGTTAATAAATATTTTCTGTAATATCTTCATAACCGAGTCTAATTTCGACGTTTGATAGGTATGCAATTTTTGTGCAGAATAAAATTCTCTACCTATTTGTGATAGTTGCGTGTAAAAAATTGAACGTACATAAAAGTTACAGAAAAATATTAATGGAGAGTTATAGTAAAATGAACCTATAACCTAATTTTTGATTTAACCTAATTGGAACATAATACTGCATACTTCACGAAAACAAACTAGGCAACAGCAAATTTTGCTCCAGTCGGTTAATTGGGTTCTGAGTTAAGGAGAAAACAAGAAATAAAAAAAGATATTTTAACACCCTGTAACTTTTTTTGCGACATTTTTCGTTTAAGAAAGTTTGGTTAAATGGACACCATTTGGTTTCTAGATTATACCTACCTAAGTACCTAAGTATGTAACATTCGCTAGGTGACACCTTGGATGACAGGGCCTATAAATCAATCAATCAAATATTAATTTTGAATTTATTTTGATAGAGGTTACTTTAATAACTGTCTTATTCACCCAGGTTACTTTCTTTTTCCTTTAAAACTCTATACTTTTGGAATCTGCCTGGCGTAATCAGCATAATAATAATATTGTCTATTGTCAAACCAAGTAGAAAAACGTTTTTTTTTTAATATCCTTGAAATGGATAAAATGCTTTGTATTTATTTTATGGTATTCTGTTATATATATTTATGTTTTGGACAGCCTGCAGTTAAATACATCTATCACGTTAACTAACCAAAGGGTAAATAGTGGTATGTTTAAAAAACCTGTAGGGAACTTTAAATGTTCAGATTGTCTAAAAATTTTGGAAAATTTTATTCGATTATAAGCAACTACAATACACTGGAGAAAAAGGTAGGTGGTGCTTTTTAATTTTGTACCACAAATAAATGTATATTTACAAAAACTTAGCAGAAAATTAGCACTTTCCTAGCTCAAAAAAAAAATACTGATAAACGTTGGTGACAGAATTCAAGACTCCGTAATCTTTAAGTATAGACTTAAGTAGTTCTATCATGATCGAATATCAAGTTTTTAACAAAGTTCTACAGGGACGTTTTTGTATATCCTTCACAAATAATATTTAATTTGCAACTTTTCCTACTTTGTGGTATTAATATCCAATTTTAGACCTATTTCTATATGTAACTTTGTTAAACTCTTTGAGATGTCTTTATACTCTAGAATGTATATCTGTGAATAGTTAAATATCAACATGTTTCCATGGAGAAGAAATGTCCGCTTCAAATCGTATTTGCTTTAACCAGTTCCAGTGTCCAATGTAATCGATGATTGTGGACAAGCTGATGTACTATACACCGACTTCTCAAAGGATTTCTATTCTATTCACTATAGCATTTTAATTATAAAACTTAATTACTTTTGTTTTATTGAATTCCTACTAAATCCAGTTATACTTGCAAAGCAGATAGGTTACAATCACTAGTCTTATCCTTTTTCTTCCTTTTTTGTTTGTGTTGTGTAGTTATTGTAATAGGTTTTCACTTTTCTATATAATGCTTTTACATGACCTACAGAAACAAAGGGTTATTATTATACAAGGTGTCCCATTTTAATGTACCAGGCCGCACATTTTTAAATCGCTTTTATAAAAAAATATTTCGAACAAATCTTTTCATGTTTTGAGGTGGTCAAATTATGGTCACTTCAATTTGATCTTGAATTATCAAGGCCCTTTCAAGATCAACCTTGATTTTTTAAAAGGAAATCCATGTTTTTTATTGCAGATTCATATTCTGGGAGAAAAAATACGTAACTTTTGTGTGAAACATTTTTCTGAAAATGCTTCGTTCTCTCACCAGAGTGCGCTATACTTTTACCATTGCATTTCAATTATCATGCTAATATTTCAAGAAATAAGCAGAATGGTGAAAAATATTGCCAACAAAAGTTGTCAAGTTTCGGGACAATCAAATTACCGTAACCTTGAAATTAACCTTAAAGTCATTTAACAAGATCATTTCAAGGTCAACCATGATTTTTTAAATGAAAACCCATATTTTTTATTACAGTTTCGTATTCTGTTGAAATAAAATAACTGTAATAAAAATATGGTTTTCCATTTAAAAAGTCAAGGTTGATCTTGCAATGACCTCGATAACTGACTTTAAGGTTAATTTCAAGGTTACGGTAATTTGAAGAAAACATGAATCAAGAAAGAATATTTTATAGAAAACAATACACACTCTTGACAACAACTGTTTTCATACTTGTTCGCCTCGATTTGCCTTCATTCTGTCTGACTACCCTATTCCGCGGCGGACTGTGGTCGTTCCGTCTGCACGGACAGTCCGCCTCCTGTTTGACCGAGCCTTAAGTATAGTGCACTCTGGCGGGAGAACGAAGCATTTTCAAAAAAAAATGTTTCATACAAAAGTTACTTTTTTCCCGCAGAACACGAATCCACAATAAAAAATATTTGCAAATAAATTTGTGATAAAATTTAAATTCACCAGTTTTTGCTTTGTCTATGGTGTTTTGTCATTGTACTAAAAAGTAATAAAGGTTAGAAATATTAAATTAATTTATAAAAAAAGTTCAAATGCTTCACATGGCCACTTGCCTTTTTTATTAAAATTATAATTATATCCTATATTATATTATAATTATATCTTGGTTATCTATTTATGAAAACCGATAAATTATACATCCTTGTAAAAAGAATTTCCCTTTCCTTCTAATAAGGCAAAAATTCAATATGGCGTCCATAAGAAAAACAAAAGTTAACTATGCACACATTTTTAGAGATACGTTAATATTGACAGCAAAAATCGGTTCCTTACATCATTAAATATCAAATAGGTAAAAACGATTCCGTGATTGCCATAAAATTTTGCCCATTTAACCATTTCTGTAACTCTTAAAATAAGAAAAATACTTGTACAGTAAATTTAAAAGTTGTAACCCTGTATATATACAGGGTGCCCCACTAAGGTCGGCGAGGTACGATATTAGAGAAAGTATAGGCTCTAGAGCTACGGGAAAAAAATATATTTTTTTAAATTAATTAACTAATTTTGTTCTATCTCTCGACAGAAAAGATGGGGGAAGCCCTTAATGTCTGATCAGAAACTGCATTTTTTTAAGGATGGACTCATCAAAGGCCCATAGTGTTATACCTCGTTGGAAACGTCTTTTCATGTGTGGTGAATGCGTAATGTCATTTATATCGATGTGGAAAGAATGCCGTTTTATGGATTTTTCTCAAAACTTTTAAGTATGCAATGATACAGTTTTCTTTACATAAATGCATTCAGCACAAAGAATTGATGAATATAGCATAAGTTTGAAATTTCTAACGAAAGTGTTGTTGAAATATTACAGTCTATTTAGTTATTTATTGACGCTATTTTCCAAGTTTAGGTTCTTTTACGTTTTCTTAAAAAAGTGAGTGCAGGATAAAACTTTTTATAGGTTAGTTTGAAGAGCATAAACATAGCCACATTTTGACGCCAAAAAGGGTTCGATATCTTTTTTTGTTATCAAGTTATTCGCAAATTAGTGAGCAAAAAATAAATAATGTTAATGAATTAAGGAACATGCCAAGACATTTAATTACGAAAACAAAATGCTGTTATAAAAGAACCTACCTAAATCCACACAAATGAGTGAGTCAACAACAATCTTGAAAATAATATTAACAAAAACAAGAACAAATAGATATTGATGTTATGTAACGAAAGAACAATAAAATTTTAACAAAAGTAAAGATGTTTATAAATGCTCAAAATGCATACCATTATTTTTTTCAATGCTGGAATTACCTTCGCTGCGTGCTTAGCACTGCAGATTCGATTTCTGCTCTTGAAATGTCGGCAATAGCATCTCGTATCCTTTGTCGCATATTTTCCGCAGTGATAGGGCGAGTTTGAAACACGCAATATCTTTTATTTTTCCCCATAAATAAAAATCAATAATGGTAAGATCCGGGGACCCAAACGGCCATGCAAAGAGACTTCCTCGTCCGATCCAACAGTTGAGAAACCATCCAAAAATCACGAACTCTCCGAGATAAGTATGTAGAGAGCCCATCATGCTGAAAACACATGTTTCACCTGGTTGCTAATGGAACTCCATCTAATAATTGTAGTAATTGGTTTGCCAAAAAATGTAAATAGATATCGTCATTTAAATGTCCATCAATAAAATAGGGTCCGATAATTTCACCGTCCAAAATGTTCCACCGATTTTGATGGTCGACTTTACGTATCCAATGAGGATTATTATTGAACCAGTAATGCATATTGTGTATGTTAACACCTCCATTACTTGAGAAAGTAGCGTTGTGTTCCTCAATTCATTATCATTATTTATTTTTTGCTCCGTAATTTGCGAATAACTTAACAAAAAAAGATATAGAACCCTTTTTGTCCTCTAAATGTAGCTATTTTTATTCTCTTAACCTTAAATTAACCTATAAAAAGTTTTATCCTCCTATTTCACTTTTTTAAGAAAACGTGAAACAACCTAAACTTGGATAAATACTCGTAGTGCCAATAAATAACTAAATAGGCTATAACATTTAAACGACATTTTCGTTAGATATTTCAAACTTATATTATAATCATCAATTTTTTGTGCTGAATTCATTTATGCAAAGAAAACTATATCATTGCATTTAAAATATTTGAGAAAAATCCATAAAATGACATTTTTTTGAAATAACGCCATCTATAGGTATCCATATTGAGGATTGAGGTAAATAACATTACGCATTCACCATGAGATAAAGCATGAAAATACCTCCAACGAGGGATAAACACAATGGGCTTTTGATGGGCTAATCCTTAAAAATATGTATTTTTCTGATCAGACATTAGGGGCTTTTCCCCACACTTTCTGACAAGTGGTAGAACGAAATGTCAATCACAAAAGTTATGCGCAATGAATCCGGCTATCCATATGTCTACTATTTAATATACCAGAATAGGAAATATTTCTGAGAAAAATTCAACTCTCTTTGGTGTGTAGATTGCATCTCTTAGCAGCTGACCTACGAACTTGAAAACTATTTCTAGCGATTTCTCTTGGTCGATTTATTAAAATAAATATTTTTCCCGAAGCTCTAGGGCCTATACTTTCCCTAATATCAACCTTAGTGGGACGCCCTATATAATCATCGTAAAGAATTTCGCGGAATAGGTGTCCAAAAAATATTCGAGATGTTCATTTCATTATTTTTACGCGATCGTACGTCAGGATGTCTCGCAATAAGACCAAGCGAAATCTTCTATAAATAGGACAAAACAAAATTAAACTTCCCAGTGAATGCGACCCTGAGTCATGCAAAGCTAGAAAGATTTTAAAAGAGAAACGCGTAGTGCACTGTAGTTTATTAGATATGATACATCTAACCCATCTGACAAACATTGTACAAACATTTTTTCTTCATAACATTTTTTCTTTTATGGAAAAAGGATCGAATATTTGGAGCAATATGGAATTTACTTTAGTTTGCAGCTTTTTCTTTGAAGCTTTATGATATAGGAAAGACAGCTTTTATAAAAATGCATCAGGAAAAATACCAACAAAAATTATGTTTTAAATTACGCTCTTACTTAGTATCCAATAATTTACCACTTGTTTCTATTGCCAAAAATAAGAATATTTTTTCTCGAGAAATGCTTCATAAGGGAGCTACGCCCTCCTAAATGGGACCTCAAAAAATTCATTTTTTTTTATATTTTCAAAACGGATTTAAGGAAAATTATGAATGCCATGAACGCTCATTAAAAGTCGAAATAGATCATCATAAAATTTTTAAAAAATCAGTCAGGGACGCTGAGGGGGTCGTTGGCTAAAATTTACCACCATTTTTTTTGCTTGTCGGAATTTTCAAATTCAGATGCCAACATATGATAGACCTTCATTTCCTCTACAAATAAGATACTCTTTATTTCTTTAAATCTTTTACATGCTGCTATCTATATTCAAATTTAAACAGTAAAATTTGATAGATTTGAGTTTTGTATGAAAAAATAGTGATGTTGATTTATATAAAAAAGTAATCCGTTTTTCAGAAAAATCGGTTTAAATATGTTATAACATTTTCCACAGTGTGCGGTAAGAATTATAAAAATATGCAGGCAGCCCATGAAAACAAAAATTTGTTTACTTCGATTTATGTATTTAACGGTCTAACTTAAATGAAAGGGTGAGTTTTTTTACTCACAGGTGGATCCATCAATGCAATCGGTGGCATAAATCTCGTTATAAATGTTAATAATTTGTCTAATGTCAGCATTACATATCAATGCGCTTTTTTCTTTTATGGTGGATATATTCATCAGTAAAATAGAATCTATGACTACCATTGGGTGAATCCATCACAAACTTGTGTTGAATAGAATTGTGCTTGCTGTTGTTGACGTTTCTTTGTCGTTAATTATTGTAGAGTTATCAGTGGATATTTTTCTGAGAATATCCTCCTTTCTATCCCAAATAAATTAATAATAATTAGGCAGTCATCGACCAATACTTTATTAAATATGTATTTGATTTGCTTTATACAGGATGACCCAAAATTAAGCAGGCTAATTTTGAAACACCCTCTATAAAAAATAAATTAAAAACAATAAATTAAACATATGAAAATCGAGCACAGAAAGTAAATACATTGTAGAATCTTAGCTAAAAACAGGAGACTCATACATAAAAGAGGATATTAGACTAGCGTTTTCCAATTTTTAATAGAACAGTAACAACAAGAATGGGGCTCCTATCACCAGTCTACTATCCATGTTGTAAATTTTTTGACGATGGTGCTACTATCGAAATTTGAACTAAAGTACTTTATAATAATTGTTCAAAAGAATTTCCATTTTCCCGAATACACAACGTAGCCCTGCATTTAATAATTCGAGAGGCACACAAAATTTCAAATTCGTTTGTTCTCAGCAAAATGGAGGCTTCATTATCCTTTCCAATAATTCTCCCCGAGAATTTATTTCATTTTTATACACAATAATAATTAAATGGCCCCATATATAATAATCCAGTGGATTAAGATCAGGCGAACGAGATGGCCCGGCCCTTGGACCGCCTCGTCTGTCTGGAAAATTATCGTCCAACCAATTCCTTACGTTTATACTATTATGGGGTGGAGCTCCATCGTGTTGGAAATACATTTCTCTTCTGACATTGAGGGGCACATCTTCCAATAAATAAATCATTTTGCAGGAAGTTTAAATAAGCCTTGCTATTTAACCGATTGGGAATTTCAATTGGCCAATTAATTTATCGCCGATTATTCCAGCCCACAAATTAATTGAAAATCTATGTTGAAAATTAGTACGACGAACTAATGTTGGATTATCATTGGCCCAATTATGGACGTTATGAATATTAAATGCACCATTTCTTGTAAAAGTTGCTTCATCAGACCATAAAATTAATGGGCGGAATTATTAATTACCTACTGACAAAATTCTATTTCTATTCTAGGGAGAAAATCTTGATCTCTGATTGTGCGGATACTGGTATTAGGGTCCTCTTCAAAGTGGTTTAAGACATTTTCGTAGTTGTATTCCCTCAGAGGTCTTCCTTAGCCACGTGTAAGCTTCGGAAAGACCCATTTCTAATAGTCTTCTGTAGGGTATAGAAAATAGTTTTCGTCCAGGTTGCCTCCGATTGGGATATCTAAGTTGATATTCCCTTTGTGCCGCCAGCGCTGGTCCAATACAGAATCCGTACGAGTATAAAAAATTTCAGGCAAATTATACCAGAGCCCCTTCCCCTCCCTGCTTGGGAGGCTCATAATAAACCCATTTTAGCTATTCAAGAATTTTTTTAAATTTTGTTATGGTAATGTAATGAAATGCTTAAATCCGTTTTTCTCGGAAATGGAGAATTTTATCGAAAGAAATAAAGGGCACTTTTTTATAAAAAAAATGAAGGTCTATCTTATGCTGGCATCTGAATTTGAAAATTTCGACAAGCAAAAAATTTGGGGCCGACGGGGCCGATTTGCTGACGACCCCCCAATTAAGACGCTCCTGACTAAATTTTTTAAAAAATTTTATAATGATCTATTTCGACATTTAATGAGCATTCATGGTGTCAGAATTCATAATTTTCCTTCAATCCGTTTCGGAAATATTAAAAAAAAAATGATTTTTTTTAAGCTCCATTTAGGGGGGCGTAGTTCCCTTATGAAGAATTTCTCCACCCATGTTTACATGAAAAAATATTCTTATTTTTGGCAATAGAATCAAGTGATAAATTATTGGACACTAATTATGAGACACCCTGTATATTGTAATATGTTCAAAGGATGTATGAGATTAATATAATAACAACTAGGTACTTTTTATCATTCTGTTCTGTTGATCATATACAGTGTGTTTCACTTAAAGTCGAAACACCTCCGAACTTAGGATGTCGTTGGCCGATTTTCAAAATTCTTTTTTTTATGTGGTAGTACTCAAAAAGGCCTACTTTTTGATATTAGATTTTTTGATATGTGATTTTTTCTACGGCCTACTATCATTAAGAAAAAACCCTCAAAAATTAAAAAACATTACGTTTCCACTGTTTTGCGATCTTGATTAGTTATCCAAGTCAAGGTTTTAGTGGGATAAAGATCAATAAATAAAAGAACACTATATTTTATATCATTGCCAACGTTTCAGTGTTATTTTACACCATCCTCAGGGCTCTAAAATACAAACAATGTTTTTAATAAAATTCGTTAAGGTATTAAAATAAAAAAAAAACAAATACATTTACAATAATTCTAAAAAATTTGTTCCTGTCACAATTACCATAAAACCCGAAAAAGAAAAATTCTAAAACAGCTCTAAAAATAACAGGTATTACTCACTCACCGAAATTTGAAGTGTATTTTATCCAACTTAACAGTTCTAAATATTAAGAAGATGGTATCTAGATACTTATATGTCTATTTATAATTCATGGAATAATTTCAATTGCGTTTTCTTTCACAGTAAAAATTGTTGTAACGTCTTAGGTACTGTTCAGCAGAATGACAGTAGAAAAATACGTCGATTCTGATGTGTGTAGATATGCTTCTTTTTCTTCTTACTTTTTTCCCTTTCTTTTTCCCTTTTATTTTTACAAGAGAATTTTATCAATTAAATTATAATAAACCAAGTTTAAATTATCTATATTCTTCTTCGTATTAACACTATTAAACATTCTGAGAACATCTAGATGTTTACATCATTTACTATTAGATAATAGTCCATTTGTAAGTACCTGCCACAATGCCCTTCGCAAATTTCAAAATCAAATTCTAAACATTGAAATTAGTCACTCACATTGGAAAGTTAAACAACTTGTAAAACATATTCCTTTGAGAAAAAATGTAGTCAGTGAAATACTCTCTTATGATTTGTTCACAAATTTTGAGATGAAACAGAATTCCTTTTATATTTCTTTTTCAAATAAGGTTAAAAAGCGACAAATTAAAAAGCTGAATACCTGAGTTTTTAGTTGATAAAAAATGGTTTTTGAATTTGAGTAATGTTGAAATTCCTATTGAAGTACAGTATTTTCTGAGTATGGGTCATAAATTTAACCTACCTCACAGGGAAAAAGATTTTTCATTGAAACAGTTAATAATTGATGGGGAATATATTTTAAGTAAAATACAGGATGAAAACCAGAATGAGAAATAGTTTTGTTAATGTAATGACAAATTTTTGTAATTCGTGTGAGTTAAAGAAAATAGAAAATAATAATAAACTTATTTTTAACATATGTCAAAAACTAATTTCTTTTTAAAAAAATAATAAGGGCATTATTATTACAAAAGCGGATAAGGTAATACTACTGTAGCTCTTGATAAAATTAAATACTTTTCTAAAGCAAATGCAATACTTGATGATCAAAATACGTATAGCATATTACAAACTGACCCAACAATAAAAGTCCAAAATAAAACTAATAAAATTATTGATAAGCTATATAAAAATAACAAGGTTGGTCTTCAATGTTCAAAAAATTTAAAAAGTAACAATGGAGTCTTTCCAAAAATGTATTTTTTAGCAAAAATTCATAAAGAAAGTATTCCTTTGAGACCTATAGTAAGCTTCATTGGATATCCAATTTATAATATATCGAAATGGATAGCTCAATTTTTGACCTATGCTTTTGAAAAAGATGAAAAATATGCACGAAACTCCTTTGAATTCGCGGATTTTATTAGAAATCAAATAATTCCCGATAATTATATACTAATTTCTTTAGATGTTGTGTCCTTATTTACGAATATTCTAACTATTAATATTATAAAAAAAGATTGGAACAAAATTCAGACACACACAACACTTAATCAAGAAATATTTCTTGAGGTGCTTATCTTTTGTATAGATTCAAATTATTTTAATTTTAATGGAACATTCTTCAAACAAATTGATGGCTTGGGAATGGGTAACTGTATGTCACCAATATGTGCTGATATTATCATGTCAGAATTACAGGAAACTTGTTTGGAGTCACTTACCTTTCAGGTACCTTTTTTCAAACGTTATGTGGATGACATAATAACTGCGGTCCCAAACGGAAAAGAATCGGAGATTTTAACAATTTTTAATTCTTATCATAGTAAATTAAAATTTACTATTGAAATAGAGCAAAATGGTTATACCTTTTTTAGATCTAAAAATTATAAAAACATCAGATAATAAATTATTAACAAATTGGTATCATAAACCGACTTTTTCTGAAAGATTTTTGAACTATTACTCCTGTCATAGTTTTAAACAAATGGTAAATATAATTTACAATTAAAACACAGAGCTTTAAAATTATCTAGTGAGCAATTCGGTGAACAAAATTTAAACTACATTAAATTAATTTTGTTAAAGAATAATTTTCCAATTGCATTGATTAATAAGGTTGTCAGAGTGGGTCAAAATGAAAACAGACATGCTAACGTAGGTCAACAACAATATTATAAAATACCCTATATTATATACCTCAACATTCAGAAAAGCTAGGTAGGGTGTTGGTCTCAGAAAATAACCAAAAGATAGCTTTTAAGAATGAAAATACTATTGGCAGCAGATTTTATAGTAAATTAAAAACTAAGACTCCTTTCAAATTAAAATTAAAATGTAATGTGGTTTATAAAATACCTTGTGGAAACTGTAAAAAAAGTTATATTGGTCAAACGGGTAGATATATAAATACACGTATTTCAGAACATGATTTAAAAAGCCAAATAATTTACATCCAACTGCACTTGTAGAACATTCAAGAGTTCAATCACCATTTTGAATTTGACAAAACCGAACTGCTTGGGCATCAACCTATTCTTTCAAAAAGGTTACTCGAGGAAATGATTTATATTAAAAAAATTAATAGTGTTAATACGAAGAAGGATATAGATAATTTAAACTTGGTTTATTATAATTTAATTGATAAAATTCTCTTGCAAAAATAAAAGGGAAAAAGAAAGGGAAATAAGTAAGAGGAAAAAGAAGCATGATATCTACACACATTAGAATCAACGTATTTTTCTACTGTCATTCTAGGTACCTAAGACGTTACAACAATTTTTACTGTGAAAGAAAACCGCATTGAAATTTTTCCATGAATTATAAATACAAATATAAGTATCTACATACCATCCTCTTAATATTTAGAACTGTTAAGTTGGACAAAAGACACTTCAAATTTCGGTGAGTGAGTAATACCTATGTTATTTTTAGAGCTGTGTTATAGAATTTTTCTTTTTCAGGTTTTATGGTAATTGTGACAGGAACAAATTTTTTAGAATTATTGTAAATTGTAAAATTTGTTTTTTTTATTTTAATACCCTAACGAATTTTATTAAAAACATTGTTTGTATTTTAGAGCCCTGAGGATGGTGTAAAATAACACCGAAACGTTGGCAATGATTTAAAATATAGTGTTCTTTTATTTATTGATCTTTATCCCACTAAAACCTTGACATGGATTAAAAAACATATTAGGCATTTTATTAAGAAAGAAATGGATAACATTTTCGATTTGATCACACCTCAAAACACAAAATCCAAAGTTTCATTATTACAGCTTATTATTACAGGGTGTTCACAAAATAGGTACAAACTTCGGAAAATATCACTTATTGCAGAGTGTCCTGTATTAACAGTGGAAAATATATTCACAATATATTTTTATTATTTTATTAACCGAAGATACATCTATGCAGTCTCATTGATTTCACTCATACAGGGTGCTCACAATAGGACAGACAAATTATATATTTTTTTTATTATACCAGAAATGAGTTTCACAACGAAATAATATTTAAATATTACTGTTTTCTATTAGTCGACCATCATTTGACACGCACTGTTCAGTTCGTCTCCTCTTATTTCTAATAATTCTTCTCAACAGATGTGGTGTCATTTGTCGACATGTTTGTGTATTATATAAATCTTCTCTGTTGTGGGACCTTGTTTTATGCATTAACTTTTTCACAGTTCTCCATAAAAAGAAATCAAGAGGCGTCAAGTCTGGAGCTCTTGACAGCCAGTCTACTAACGGACTGTTGAGACTCAGCCACTTTCTCGGGTAATGAATCCCAGAAATCATTATATAAAAAATTCATAAAAATCTCTGCGTTTAGATTAACGTAAAAAAGAATGCGCGATTATTGGATCGCATAAAATCCCACAAAACACGTAAATTTTTTTAATTAAGATTTATGTAATAGAATTAGACAAGCATGTCGACAAATAACACCACATCAGTTGAGGAAAGTTATTAAAAATAAGAGGAGACGAACTGAAGAGTGCATACCAAATGATGCTGGAACAATAGAAAATAGTAATGTTTAAATATTATTTCTAAAACTCTAAAAATATATTTAATTTGGCTGTCTTATTGTGAGCACCCTGTATGAGTGAAATCAATGAAACTGCATGTATATATCTTCGGTTAATAAAGTTATGACAACATGTCTCCAAAATATTTTTCAGTGTTAATACACGACACTGCAATGAGTGAAATTTTTCGCAGTTTGGACCTATTTTGTTAACACCCTGTAAAAGCTATAATAATGAAACTTTGTATTTATGGTTTTGCGGTATAATCAAATCGAAAATGCTATCCATTTGTTTCTTTAAAAAATGCCTAATGTTTTTTAATTTTTGAGGGTCTCTTCTTAATGATAGTAGGTTGTAGAAAATATCAGATGTCAAAAAATATAATATCACTGAATACTACCACACAAAAAAAAAGAATTTTATAAATCGGCCAACGCCATCCTAAATACGGAGGTGTTCCGACACTGAAGATGGTGTTAAGAAAGTGTAAAAAAAATAAAAAGCTTCATTATTTCAATGGGCGTCTTAACTTTTGTAAATTAAATTCTTTTTATTTATATCTTCCGAACAAATTGACCAAATCGATACAAATTTATTATAGGACATTATAAATCGACATGATTTGAGTACACCAATAAATGAGATTCCAGGGCTGAGATGCAAGGTATCGTCATCTTTATTTGAGTAGTAGGTGCGTCACTAAATTTAATAACATTTTCTTGAACAGTTGTGTAAATATTTTAATTGGCAAAAAATGCTTCAAATGCTTCAAAAAATGCTACTATTTTGCAAAAATTACAGTAGAAGTACTGCTAAAGAAAAATAATACATAATACCCTTGGATCTCAGATATTATCGCATATTCTAATAGTGCAGATTTAGTAGCTGATACCCAGTATCAAATTTTAATTGATTTTGTTAACTTATTTGTAAGACATAAAACACGTTTTTTAGGCAAACCTACAACAGCTATAATTTTTTTTAAGTACTCTTTTGCTTTTTTTGTACACTGTTTTTAATACACTGCATTTCAATTTAATGTGTACACAAATTTCAGTCGCATATGTATAGGACATAAATGAAAAAGTAAAATTTATTGGACATCCTGTGATTGTCTATTTGTAAGGAAATCTAGTTCCTCTACATGCTTTGATTGTTCAATTTCGGCTTCGTATGTCTGTTCATGTTATTTGAATTGCAGTAATAATATGTTAAAAGAGGCTAGTAAATTAAACGCTCCATGGTGGGTACAATCGTATTTGCGAAAGTTGACCACAACGTTTAATGGCGAAAGTAAACTACAATGTGGGTTCACCCGCAGTTTAGCTATCACTGGAATTTATGGGATAAGTAATAAAATAAACTTCATAATAAGTTTCGTTTCAGAATGACATGGTAGGTGATTGTGGAAATATTAAAAAACTTCAACTGGTGTCAAAAATGTCTTTTGAAAGATCAGTCAAAATATTATTTGGTAGGTAGATAGAAAGATTTAAAGGGATGATAGTTGAGGTCATTTGGAATATATAATATAAAACATTATTGTAACTCTATCGTAACTAATTATTTCAAATGGATATTCTTAAACATTTATGTAAAAACTTAACACGGAACAAATACGAAATACTACAAAGTTTAATGTTCAAAATAGGAACCACCGTTTCTTATGCAAGCTCCTGCTAAACGGTTACATTTATCGGCTTGTATAAAGAGCACATATTTTTTTCTGATTCTGTTCTCTTTTCAATAATGTTTAAATTTCTGTGATGTCTGGCAAGAGAAAAAAGTTATGACCAAAACGGATTTTAAGTTCTAGGTAAAGTGCCCTCTAGCGGCGCATAATAGAACTTTTTTCTGACTGGTCTATTAGAGCTTTATCTACTTAGTGGGTGTGCTAAATGAAAGACTAATCGACCTTGAATTAAATAAGTTATTTGAAAAGAAAAATTAAAAATTGCACTTTGACAAGCTGTAACTTGCAAACAATTGACAATTCGAAAAAAAAATTCATTACATATTGCTATTATCTTAATCCCTGGAATCACCTCTCGGAGTTTCCTGACGGAGTTTCAGGACACCCTGTATAATTTACAATTATAGTTATTAAAAAACTATAGGTACATTTTCTTATAATATCTAAGTGGTTTTAAGTGTCCTGAAAATAGCCTGAAGCATCCAAAATAGTTTTATTCATTATTATGACTTACCGCATTCCGAGAATATCCCTTTGTTATAATAAAATTTTCAAATTATTATCAAAACAGGCAAAAATTGAGAAAAATGTATATAGGTATATGATGTGTAATATATTCCAAATGACCTCAGTTATCACTCTAAAACTTTCTATCTACCTACCGAACACAGCGTATACTTACATCCTCATCGTTTTAAACTTAAAAAGAACGAAACATTATTTTCTATACTTTTTGGGTATTTTATCACATATGAAGAAAATAAACCATTTGGTCAAAAGGATCAGTACAGGTTATTTTTATAAAAATTTCACACGGAAAAAGCCGATAAATACACTTTATATCGCCCACTTTAAAAAGTCAGACTAAGTTCAAAAGATGAAAACAGATAGATTTTAGAAAAGTTTAAGTGCGTGTTATAAAGTGTTTTTTTTTGTATTTTGTATGTGACTGCTTTTCTTCAGTGTTCTTCTGTTCTGTTTTCTTCAGTCAATTTTGGTTAGGCAATAGTACTTTCATAAAAAATTAATTACCCTTGACTAATCCTTTTGGCGCCCGAGTTTATTCACTATTTTTTAAATTTTTTCCATAGGTGGCAAAATAACCAAAAAATAAAAATATAATATTTAATCAATCTGAACGCTTACATTCTCGAAACTAACTGCTCTCTCCCAAAGTTAAACTACCTATATTTTTCTTTAGACGTTAAGTGAATTATGTTTTCCTTTAATGCCATATTTTCAGACTGTGAAAATTTATTTTTCTCATGCTGCTGTTTGTCTAGTAATATATAGTCTTCCCAATAATTTATCAGAATTAACTCTGTCAAACTATGGATTATGGATCGAAATTTGTTGAATGCGTTTCTCTCGCTCAGCAATAAACGTCAAATCAGAATAGCGTGGCGGTAAATTTTGCTTGATTTGTCCTCAGTAGTAATCAATTTCATGGCTTGGTCTATACAGGAGGTTTCAGTTATGAACCGATGAGATTTAAAAAGAGAGAGAGGTTTAAAAATACACTGGTAGAAATTGTGGGAATTTACATAATCCTATAACGTATTTGCAGTGGTTTAAACACAAAAATGTAAATGATTTGTACATACATAATATGTTGAGCGTACATTTTCTATTTACGATACATTGTTACTTCTTATATTTTATTTTTATGTACTTGTGTACTTTTTATGTACCTCTGTGTCCAAAAATAAGGTGAATTACTTATTTAAAATTCGCGAGTATTATGAAAGCGTACAATTATTTTTTTGTAGGTTGGTAGTACTGTCCTTGATATCTATGCAGAGTTTCAAGTCAATATATTCGATTGCTGCAGAGCTACTCGTGTATTTGTAAACATACGAAAGTGAGTTTATCGTTTTTCACTATGTCTGATTTTGTTGAGCAAAGAATTTGCATTGAACTTTTTTGCGAAATGAATATTCTGCCGCTTAAGCATTGAAGATGTTACAGAAGGCCTTTAGTGATGAGGATATGTCGTAAAAAAATGTTTACAAGTGGTACAAAGACTTTAAAGTAGGCAGAGAAAGCGTTAAGGACGAACAGCGTCCCAGACGACAGTCAACGTGAACAGACGAACAACACGTTAATCAAATCAAAGAGTTTTTACTCGAAAACCGTCGATTAAGAGACCTTGTCGATACTGTTGGCATTTCAAAAGGTTCGGTAAGTACCATTTTAAAAGATTTGCTGTGCCTTAGACGCGTCAAATCTCATTTGGTTTCAAAAACGCTCAACTTTTTGAAAAAACAGCATAACCTTGACATCTGTGAAGCCAAACTGTTAACAAGGAATATCATTTGAATTCACTTTTTGTTTCTTGCATTTTTACACTGTTACTTAAATCACTTAAGGTTGCCATGTTCTAAACTTCTAAATAAGAAAGTACCTCAATCGCTGACAGACAATGATATAAATTTACATCCCAGGAAGTGCTGGTGCCTAGCGGAGATAACGCGAATTGCAAATATTTGAAGAATGTTAGAATTAAAGTACAGTAAATAACAGGTGGCCGAAACGGAATTGAAGGTCATGCGATTCGGCCCTTGTCCTAAAGAATTTATAACACTTGCATCCAAGTGCGATAAGGGGACGGGGCGCGAGTTCTAGGAAGGTATTTACTACTTTGGGTAGGTATATTAAATTTCAATATCATTGTCAGTCCCATTTTATATTTTGCGGTGAAAGTGGTTAGTTATTAGTGTTTGTGTGCTTAGTGATTTGGACTTAGATACTTATATTTTTGTGTATTTTATAGTAGGTACTGTATTTTGCGTGTACCTAGTAGCAGCAAAGTGTAAGTATAAAATTTAAAAGATATTTTTATAAAATTGAATAACTAATAATTGGGTCTATAGAATGGTATGTACCNAAGATCCACTTCTTATTTGTGGAAGGGCGAAATGGGCGTTGACTATTAGACGCCTTCATTATAGCCATCCTTGTCTATCACATGGATTTCTATGGCTTACTTTATCGCTCTCACGTAACTTCTGATAGACCATCGATACTTTCCTACACTGTATGTAAAGGTATAAACTGTATACTAGGAAGACTCAGAGTCGAATGCCTTCTCTATAGTTCACATCGGTATCCCGTACCGTAACATAAATAAACACAGGGCTAGACAATATTTCACTATCTCAAGAGGTCATACATTATGAATATTCAACAATAAAAATGTCTTTGGCTGAACCTCGGACCTCACAGTTCCATCTATTATGTACTCGGAAAATGCATCGTTAAAAAGAAATATTTAAAAAAAATTTCGATTGCATTTTGACTTGTTATTTTACCTGATAGAGAGAATGGAGCCTTTCAAATCTAAATTTTCAAATATGTGAATAAATGCATTGTTCGGCAGAAAATGTTGTTGTTTTTTTTTATCGCATTATGCAACAGTGCATAATTTACGCAGTTCCGAATCTGATGCTATTCAAAGTGCTAAATATTTTGTTGAAAATGTATCAAAATATACAATGTCAATACAGCTGGTTTTAATGGAAACAGTAAAAATCAACAATTTTCGTGTTAATAAAATGGAATAAAGAAATGTAATTCAGAAATATGAAATATTCAACGTTGCCACATGTAGAAATCTGTTATCTCTAAAAAGAGAGACTAAATGTTTTATAGCTCGAAATGCTGAACATCCTTGGATAAGACTCAAGAAAATTAAAAAAAAAGTTACCAAAAAGAAGCAAACCGTGAAAAAATCATTAGCAAAAAAATGGACAAAAATGTTACGAAAATAAAAACAAAAAAGTGAAAGTTGTAGCATAAAAAGTGAAGAAAGTTGTAAAAGAAAACAATTCAAAAAGAAAAAAAGCTAATTGCTCATGTAAATTTAGATTACTTGTATATATATCTATAATTGAATAGAAATGAATGTTTTATTTTATCCACATGTTATTGTAGTTTTTTTATTTTTTAGTTTTATGCTTTAAAAAACAAAAACCGCAAATTTCAGAACGATAGATTTGAAGGTATTGGTACTGAGAATCTCCAAAAAAAATTTTGAGAGCAAAAAGATGGCCTTTTTGAGAAAAATAAATTTTTATTGAAGATGCACGTTTTTGAAAAAATGCATTTTCTGCCGAACAATGCATTTATTCACATTTTTGAAAAGATAGATTTGAACGGCTCCATTCCCTCTATCAGATAAAATAAGAATTATTTCATCGTGTCAAAAAACAAAAAAAATAACAAGCGATCAAAATGCAATCGGAAATTTTTTTAAATATTTCTTTTCAGAGATGTATTTTTCGAGTACATAATAAACGGAACTATGCGTCTGAGAGGAAAAAGAACAATAAAAAAATATTTTGGAGTAGCTTGGTGACAGGTCCACATGGAGCTTTGCATGATTTGAGATGGAATCGACCTATTACAGTTACTCAGCAAAAATGGTTCAGTCCAACTTTTTTTATGAAATTCAATAAAGCATTTGTGCGTGAGCACATTGCTGCCGATACAAAATATATGTTTCTCCAACCGTCACAAAACTTTTCAGTTTTAATCCTAAGAGCTAAAGTTGACACTCTTAATCCTTAGATTAAAAATTTAATCAAGTTTTAATCTATAAAAGTTTGTTCATTAATAATTTTTATTTGTCCATATTGATATTAAAACAGTTTGAACAAGAAATAAAATTAAATAAACACTGAAACTGAAACCCTCACTGTTGAAGCAATTCTCAAAGCAGTCCAACGCGTTTTCATTAATAGTTATATTATTTTCAGATGTTGTGAAATTGGTAATGACAATGGTGCTTGGTTTATTATTACCACTATCAACTTTCTGTATTCTTTTCACAATAGTTTCTTTATTGAAAAGTGAGTCCTCAATGTAACCTTCCGCCACAGTGCTCCATCGTTCGTGTTTTTTAAGACAAGTGAGATCACCTTCGCCGACAACTAAAAGAGTAGCAGACTTTCGTCGTAATGAGTGTCCACTGCACAATTTCTAGTTGTCCAGCTTCAAAAATTTTGCCACTTCTTGCGAGACGGCACTGATTTTATGAATACCGACTACCATTCGATGGCACTTTCCACTAACATATCTGAGAAATAATCGAAGGTCTACCGATCCGGATGGACGTTAAGCATATTTTCGATAAAAACTTATATGTCTCCCAGCACAGTAAAAGAACGTGGTCTCTAGGTTTTGGTATTGGGAATTTTGATAATTAAGGCGGATTTCACAGCTTCGACATTATCAATTGTTACATTGACTAATTCTTCAGAACGGCATACGCCTGCANTATTGGGAATTTTTATAATTAAGGCGGATTTCACAGCTTCGACATTATCAATTGTTAAATTGACTAATTCTTCAGAACGGCATATACCTGCAGTCCCCAATATTATATATAAAGAAGCTTTCTAAAAATTGTGTTCTTTTATTTTAAAAGCGTTTACCTTCATCATCAAATATAAATTATCAGGTGCACTATTCAAAAAGCAATCAACTTGCTGTTTTGTAAATACAAGCAATTGTTTCGATACCATAGACCTAGTAGTTTATTTGGTCTATGTTCAATACATATCCCTCATTTTATCTCTTGAGAAAAGCACGTAATATTGTGACCAAAGCGTTGACGGCTTCATTTTATTTGCTCAGTTTGGGAAATACACTATCAATACATTTTCTGAATACAACTTAATGTTTTTTCTTTGCACCAATCCATAAAACGTTGGTAGACACATTCATATAATTCTCGAGATTTCTTTGGGAGAAGATTCAAAGAAATCTCTTTCGCACACTCCAATACTCTCCTCAGGTACACCTAAATCTTCATTAGATTTCATTTTTACAGAGTTTTCAGCAAATTGAACCACAAACAACCACAAATGAGCTCAATTAGTAATATGACGACTAATGTTTGACAAAGTATCCGTGACTACATCGATACGAATCCTACTTACCTACTTTGCTTTATTATCCAAATTTGGTTTGAATAATTTCAAAGCTCAAAAATTAATAATTAAATGGGAGATTTCTGTTGGAAAAAAACGGCATGTTTTATTGGGACGCAATAATATACAGGATGTTCCATTTAAAATAACAAAGTTATGTAGCGCCCACACGAAATGGAATATCCTGTAAAGCTAAAAATACTTTTTACATGGCCCACATGATTCCAGACAACTTTTATTAAAACCATTTTTTAAATAAATTTTACAGTTACAGAGTTACAGAAGAATTCCTCTTAGGTGGAACACCCAGTTTAACCAAACGTTTCTTTTTGTTTAATTGGAACAACCCGGAATTTGTTGTTTTTTTTTTGGATTCCTATCTTTTTTCTGATAGATAAATGTCATATAGTTGCATTGATTGTATATTGTTTTGGTTTGATTACTGACCCTCGACAATGAAGAAAATTGTCATGGAACTGCAATATCAAAGCAAACAAATGACGACTTTAAAGTGGAAGAAAGGCTTCAACTGATGACTCTCATGTTCAGAAAGTCAAATATCTGGTGCGTGCGTCAATCGCCGATTGACTGTCAGAGAGAGAAATTCGTTCCTCGTTTGATGACCGCCAAGAGAAACAAAATCGTGTGGACGTTTGTCATCAACTCCTTGAACAATTCAATGATGATGAAACATTCATTCAAAGAATCATAACGGCTACGACATTGAGACAAAAGCACGTCGAACTCGATTCCATGTCAAAGTGATGCTGACTGTTTTCTTCGACTTTATTGGAATTGTGAATTCTAGCCTCAAGGTGAAAGAGTGAATCGTGTCTACTATCAAGGTGCTTTACAACGGTTACGTAAAAAATTCCGCAAAAAGAGACCAAAGTTGTGGCGAGACAACTTATGGTTCTTGTACCATGATAATGCGCCCGCACACTCAGCTTTGTCATTTCTTCAGTTTTATGCCAAAAATCAAATTATTGTCCTCCCTCACCCTCCTTACATGCCAGATTTGGCTTCTTGCGATTTTTTATTATTTCTGAAATTAAAATCAGTGCCAAGAGAACGCCGTTTTCAGATTATTGATGACATCAAATTAAATTCATCACAGTCTTTAAGGACCAATAACATAGGTCAACAAGGGTCAAGAAGCAGACACACTAATATACATTCCCGAAGGATTGTGGTGCGCTGAATCCGAATCAGGCCGCAGAATTGCTCTATCACGTCAGGTTTTTGAGATATCCTAACATAAATGTGCAAAAACACTGTTTTTCGTCATATTTGAGGTTATGTAGTA
>NW_019421866.1:0-4505 GCF_000390285.2 Anoplophora glabripennis
GTGTGGTACAACTTCAAATTCAAATGAAATTTTTTTTCAATAGTGATGTACAAACAACAATTTTGAAAAATGAAAAAGTGCTAAATTCTGAGCGACTATCTTGGACCGCTGCACCATTCACAGCCTGTTACAGATTTGCTTCTCACTACAGGGATCTCGGAAACGGTAAGAGGTACGAAGTAGCTTAAAGGGGACCAACATTATGCCTCTAAAAAATCAAGGCTAACGTGATTAGTTTTCAAAATATTTGAAAAAACAAAATTTTTAAAGTCCGTTTTTGTTTCATTTTAGCCTTGTTTGAGGTGAAAAGAACACTTTCTCATGGCCACTTTTTGCCCTTTATCGAATGGCATAATCAATTTTTATATGTAACGTTTCGTCTCTCCAGGACCATCATCAACTTCATTTTTTTAAATACCACCCTAGAAATTTTATTACATTTTTTGCAAGCTTTCATGACCCACAATACTGTACTGCCTCAGCCCAAACTAGTTTCAGACGTTTTGTCTCGAAAAATTCATCTTCAGTGTATTCGTTCCAAAATCGAAATTTTGTTTTTAGATTTCTTTGTTTTTTGAATTATCATACACTGTAAGTGTCATTAGACCCTGTAAAATCCATCTAGTTATTTAAACTAGTACCAGCACACGTTACAATAAAATATTTATTATTATTAACTATTACTATCACTTGGTGATACATAATAAGTTGTTGCATCAAAATTAAAACATTATAATTTTAATTTTATTATGACAAATTATTTCTTCAAAATGCACACGAACAACCAAAATGCCAACTGAATATTATTCTTTAAAAAATTTCGGTAAATGTTCAAAAACATTTTCGTTTTGGCAAAGGTTGAAAATGAAAATCAGTGTAATATTATCGGAATTTATTATATCTGTAACCGTAACTGTGAAAGAGCATGTCTGATGCATTTGTATGAATATGCCGAAAAAAATAGTTCGGAATTTGTTTGAAATTTGAGCACTGAAGAAGCTTAGAAATAACTATGGGCACGGGATTAAAACTCTAATAATGTTTTATTTTAATGTGTGGTGGTAATAGTTTAAATAACTAGATGGATTTCACAGGGTCTAACGACACTTACAGCGTACGATAATTCAATAAACAAAGAAATCTAAATAAAAAATTTAGATAAATTTGGAGCGAATACACTGAAGGTGAATTTTTCGAGACAAAACGTCTGAATCTGGTTCGGGCTGAGGCAGTACAGTATTGGGGGTCATGAAAGCATGCAAAAAATGTAAAAAAATTTCCAGGGTCATATTTAAAAAAATGAAGTTGATGATGATCCTGGAGAGACGAAACGTTACATATAAAAATTGACAATGCCATTCAATAGAGGGCAAAAAGTGGCCATGAGAAAGTGTTCTTCTTTTTTCAATATCACCTCAAATAAGGCTGAAATTAAACAAGAACGGATTTCCAAAATTTTGTTTTTTTTTTCAAATATTTCGAAAACTAATCATGTTAGCCTTGATTTTTAAGAGGCATAATGTTGGTCCCCTGATTACGCAACTGTGCCCTCATTTTGCTAGTTTGTATTTGTTCCGTTTTCGAGATCCATGTAGTGAGAAGCGAATTTGTAACAGCCTGTATATGAGAGATGTCATTCATACACAAAAATTTTTACAGTACTTGGATAATTGCGTCCTTTTGTTTTTGCCGGAAAGTTCTAAATGAAACACCCTGTATAATTATTACGAAACAAATACATACTTTTCTGTTAATTAGATTTCAATCTAGTTAAGGACGAATAAAAAATTGTGCAACACTTTTCCTGGATATATTATTTGATTTTCTAGATCACAAACACTTAGCCCACTGTCAAAAGATAACTACGAGTATAACATTAAGTATTAAAACGTAACAATTAAATCTAACCTATTTGTTAAATAAGGCTGTTATTGCGTCAATATTGTCGTCTGCGATCTAGAAAAACAAACAAAACGTTTGCTTACTGCCTTAAAACTGAATTCGATATTTGCTCGTATTCGAATCTGTGGAAGACTTACTATCCCTTCCTAGAGAGGAGCCCCTCTTCAACGAGTTGCTTCCGTAGAGACGTACTTTCGAGGGAGGAGGTAGAGAGCTGGCCGAGTTATCACTAAGAGTTGAAGCTGAGTCTCTTTCGCCACCGGAGCTTCCACTGCGTACCCTAGTAGACGGCTTACGTAACGAGGCACTCGAACCGCCACTTTCGGATAACCTGCCGTATTCTCCCAGCTTTCTCGGAGGGGGTATGAGCGACCTGGCAGGGGAGGCTCTTCTGCTGCTAGTATTCGAGCTTAACGACTCCCCTCCGTCTGACTTTTTGCGGGGGATCTCGTTATCTGGAAGACGATTGTAGTCTCCCATTCGCCTGGGAAGACCGGATCGGTGGGAGGACCTGGGGGGCCTTGGTAAGGAGCTCGGGGCTGGGCAGTGGTTGGCGGGACTGTCCAAAACAGGTTGGGTACGGTTATTTTCTGTGTTCTCTTGCATGCGTTGCTGCTGCGAGGTGCGCCCTTGCTTCTCCAACAGCAACATCTCTCCCGACTCGTGACGAGAGGGAGGCATCAGAAAAGAACCTGATTCGAACAGTCCCCCTGGGTTTGAAGTTACACCTGCCAATAGTGGCTTGGGTATTTTTCCTTTTCTCTGCGCAGTGACTGGATTAGTGAATCCTGGAAAACAGCAAAGACCCCGCTGAAATAAGGAAGAGAAAGCCAATTTTGGGATATGTCCAGGACCTGAGTGAAAGATGGGTTAGTAACACGGCAACGCCACACGGACGAGGCAACGCCATGCTGGATGAGTGGTGTGAGGGAGGGTGAATTTTGGCTGATTCTTTTCTTATANTTGCGGGGGATCTCGTTATCTGGAAGACGATTGTAGTCTCCCATTCGCCTGGGAAGACCGGATCGGTGGGAGGACCTGGGGGGCCTTGGTAAGGAGCTCGGGGCTGGGCAGTGGTTGGCGGGACTGTCCAAAACAGGTTGGGTACGGTTATTTTCTGTGTTCTCTTGCATGCGTTGCTGCTGCGAGGTGCGCCCTTGCTTCTCCAACAGCAACATCTCTCCCGACTCGTGACGAGAGGGAGGCATCAGAAAAGAACCTGATTCGAACAGTCCCCCTGGGTTTGAAGTTACACCTGCCAATAGTGGCTTGGGTATTTTTCCTTTTCTCTGCGCAGTGACTGGATTAGTGAATCCTGGAAAACAGCAAAGACCCCGCTGAAATAAGGAAGAGAAAGCCAATTTTGGGATATGTCCAGGACCTGAGTGAAAGATGGGTTAGTAACACGGCAACGCCACACGGACGAGGCAACGCCATGCTGGATGAGTGGTGTGAGGGAGGGTGAATTTTGGCTGATTCTTTTCTTATAGAAATGAGAGTAAGCTTATGAAATGCAAATAATTCTAATTTCTGTTTTTTTTTTCTTTTAAAGTTGAATGAGTTTTTTCATTATTTTGTTTATTCTTTTTAATTTAATGCAAATTCTTTGAATAGAAATGTATAAAATTTTATAATCAAAAAATGAACTGATACACAGGGTAGTTCCCGAGTACCTTCGGACAATAATAGGGGTGATTCTTTGTATCGATTTAAATATAAAATTTTGCATGACCCTATATTCTAAGCAGCTTAGTTTTTCAGATGCGGGATGTTAAAGCTGTTAAAAATTTACAGAGTGTGCATATAGTTATTGTATCAACCAAAAAAGGAGATACTTCTGGAAATAGTCACTAAGAACCTCAGAATTTCGGCACCACTGAGGATTTTGGAAACTCCACCAGTTTACTTGATTGAAACTTATATTTTATTCATATGTCTTATTTTATAAAAAAAATTATAGAAATTGTATGCTCCAAATACATTTTGAAATACAATGCAGTCATCCGAAATTAAAAAAATTATTTAGTATAGAAATTTTGAATTGTTTGAAGGTTTGCATTTAACAAAGTACGCCATAAATTTTTCTAATGTTTCAGTTAAAATTGGATATGTAAGTAGCGATTTGTATAGATTTTTTTGTAAAATTAACAGTTTTAAAATTACTTTCAATTTTATCAGCAGGTGATAAGCTTATTTCAAGTTAAAAACAAATTATTCAAAAATTACTAATTTTTCAAAAAAACTGGAGACCTTTTTTTTAAAATATAAATAGGGATCAAATAAACTAATTAAATTTCCAAAATAGGCAGTAGCATCGAAAGTAATTAAATTGTATACAAATTCAAGCCTAGTTTAATTAATCTATTTCTAAGGTTTTTACGTGAAAAATCACAAAAATGTTAATATTCTGTATCTCAAAGACTAAGATGTTTAGAACTTATATTCATACAAACATCTTTTCCTTAAAATATTTTAAAGAATTACCCTCTATGTATTTAAGGACCACCCTGTGGATAGGATTTTGCAATATTCCACTAACAAAATTATATAGGCGGTTCTCTAACCAAAAATAAGAAAATGTAGGCGTGAATCTTTGTTTTTGA
>NW_019421867.1:0-4505 GCF_000390285.2 Anoplophora glabripennis
CCAAGACGATTAATAAATTCTTTTTGGACATTATCAATAACTTCAGGAGGTATACGATGTATCTCGTGACGAATTCTTGCTTTTAAATCTTCTAAGTTGTTGGATCGGGAGAAGAGGGCTGATTGAAATGCGAAAACCTGTTTTTTGCATTTTTTTTCGGAAATTTTAAGGTTACCTTAAAAAGTCATCTCTACAAAAGTTGTAAATTTTTGCATAATCTACAACTTTTGTATTGGATACTTTTTTGTTTGACGTCAACTTTCGCCAGAAATCCCAATAATTCAATTTTTCACAACTTTTCAACCCCCCAAATCAACCCTCCACCAGCCCTGCTCACGCATTTATTTATTTTAGGTTTATTATAAGCCCTTTTACCATTTCCACTTATAAATGTCCAGGTAACATTGTTTTTTCTTCAAGTGTAATTTGGTTGGACTATTGTTATAAATTCTTGTGAGATGGTAATTTTCTTACCCGTATTTACTTATTCTGCTTCGCTTCTTCTTCTTTGATTCCTACTTTTCTTCTTTATTGTCTGGGCGCCAGCTCACATGAGCATATAGTTTGTAATTTCGTTCATATTTTGTTTGTTATGTTTATAGAGAAGGTCTTTGTTTGAGAAAAAAATTTAATTTAAGATTCAAGCTAATTTTAATCTAATATGAATAATCTTACCTCAGGGTGAAGTTCTGGGAAGATTAGAATTTTTATTTTAAAATATTATACTGATTAATGAATTTAGATACTTATTCTTGAGAAGGAAAAGGCAAAAAAATTATATTTGAATTTTAACAGAACACAATTATTCTATTTCTCGTAAAAAAATTTCTAATTCATTTAAATATTCGGATTCACTATATTTCAAATTAAAATAAAAATTATGTGATTGGCTAACGCTTAATTTATTTTACTATTTATCCAAAATCATATCATATTTCAATCTTCTATCAATAGAAGTATTCTTAAATTAAACCTACGCCACTTCCTCTACTCTAACAAACTAAATAACAGTATCCAAGATTTGTATTTAAATACTAAATTTAACACAACTGTATTATATTAGGGATTTATACCTCTTTACTACTGTCTAATACACTAATTTCTTTTCTTCTTGGTCCGTTATCTTCTCTATTTCTTTCCTGTACCTGTTAGCACAACTTCTGTTTCTGATTTGTCATCTGTTATGTAACTCCTTGTTGTTTGTCTCCTTGCTGATATTTATATATTCCTATTCCCTGTCGGTAACTTGAATTAGATCTGTGATGACTCGAAACTGGGTAATACTCTATAACAGTTAACTTTGCTTTGTTATTGGACTTACCTAAGTTTCTATTGTCCGTAATCTTCAATTAATTTAATTCTTGAGACTGTTTTCTTCTACTACTTCTTATAAATGTTTTTTCTTTATTGAATACATTTGTTTCCTGTCAATCAAATTATCTTCCTTTTAAATTAAAAATTTTATTTTCAAAACTTTTTTTTCATAGTTACCTCACTCTTTTTCTTTTCATGCCCCACAAATTTTTTATAAATCAATTTCTAATTCTAGTAATCCAAATATTTATTACCAATCACATTTTCAATTTCGAATAAACTTTATTTCATTATATTTCTTTAAATTTTGTTTGAAATTCATTTTTTACGAAAATTTTTAATTTATCATAATAATATACTAATTTTTATTTATTTTATCTTTTCTTTCTCAATTTCAACCATCTACTGAACTCCTATTGGTCACACTTGTTCAACTTNACCATCTACTGAACTCCTATTGGTCACACTTGTTCAACTTATAATTTATTTATTTAAAATCAATTTTACCAATTTTATTTTCCCAAATTTGCCTTTCTCTTTGATATTTTAAAATCTTTACTCCTAGTCATTCTAGTACAACATATTTTTTTCTTGATATTGATAAAAAATATAGGTATACATGTCGCTAAAATGTCATGCTAATCAAATTAAACTTCAGTCTACTAACTTTGGGACTTTTTAATTTTTGCATTTTGCTTTGAGGATTCAGATCAATTAACTTCTGTTTGAAGATCACTGCCTACTTAGATATAAACTTTCTTTTCGAGGAAACACATTCAAAGTTAAAACCAATGAGGAGATGATATTTGAATAAGTTGATCAAAATCATAAAATGATATTTAATTTAATTTAGCAAGTACGTAAAATTTAGACCAAAGTAGCACTAAATACTCCTCATAATTGGTAACTACAGCTGAAAATGTTTTTCTGGAATTACATATATATTTTAGTGGCTTAAAAGTATTCCTTTTTTCTGGTAAATAAAATAACGTTTTATCAAAGAACTTTGGTAATAAAATTACAAAAAATTTTGAGCCAGCTTCTTTTTAGATAAAACAAATAGAGTTTATCTTCGGTTACACCAAAAACTCTCATGCCAAATTTCATAAAAGTACCATAAAATGTAACAGTTATCTGAAGAACAAATAGTAAAAAAAAGTTCCCTGAAGCTGTATAATTTTAAACAAGCAAAATTGTGCTTGATCTAAATCTTTTTTAAGGACAAATATAAATATAATTTCCCATTTAAAACACAATAATAATACTTCTGGGGAATACTGAAAATATTTTTCCTTGTAATATACCGTCTCTTTAAAATTTTAAGTTTCACCGTACAATCTGATAGCCGTATTCATTCATTCATTTTCTAGCGTTTTTACCAAAGAAAATAAGTTTATAAATATTGACTTCCTAGTAATTATTCTGACATAATGGTTTATTTTAATACTAAATACAGATTTTCTAAGGAGTGGCAAAGTGCCCAACAAGACAAAACTAAGTAACACTTTCTTCTAACAATAATTTTTGAAAGTTAATCGCACAGTTCTGTTTAAGTCAGATAAAAACGTAAACATTTTATAGACAGATCTACACTATGTCTTGCAACTCGTCTAGGGGTAAGAATGAAATAAAAAAGAAAAGTGTAAAGTAACACTTTTTTCAAACTTAGTTTATTTCATTTAATTTATTTCCCACAGGTTTTTGTCCAATTATAGGAAAGTTGGAACATACAAAATTAATTACTAGAATCTTCAATACAATGTAATTTCAACTTGTGAATTATAATTAATGTCACAAATTATTAACACACTGTTAATTTTTTTTGTCTTCGTGTAAAATTTGAATTTTGCTTCATTTGTGCGATAAAGTGTTTCCAACAAAAGAACTCACCGCGACAGCTGACATTTCAGGGTCATTGAAAATGGAACGCTTTTAAAAATAATGAAGGTGTGTGAGCTACTGTTCTCAATATTCGTACAAAATATGATGAGAATAGTGATTTAACTTTATCAACTGTCAAGAGATTAATTGAAAACTTGAGGGAGCCTGGAGCAATTAGTGATCTTAATTAAATACCCTGGCCGTGTTTCAACAAGTCATTCAACACAAAACATCGAAACAGTTCGTGGGAGTGTTGTTGAGAGTGCAGGAACATCAATTCGGAACTCTGGTCAAGAATTGGACATTTCCCTACAGCATATTCTCACGAAAGATTTACATCTTCATGCTTACAAAGTTCAATCCACTCAAGAACTGAATCCTACTGACCACGCAAAGCAAAGAGAATTCATTGGATGGTTTATGGAACAACAAGTGCATGCTGATTTTTCGAACAAAATCATCTTCAGCGATGAGGCTTATTTTCATCTTGATAACTTCGTTAATCGTCAAAATTGTAACATCTCGGGTCCAGAAAACCCGTGAGTGATCGTTGAGTTGAGAAACAAATGTACCAACAACGTGTCACTGTTTGGTACGGATTTTGAGCTGAAGGCATCATCGAATCATTCTTATTCGAAAATTCGGCTGGTCATGCAATAACAGTTAATGGTGTTCCCACATCACAACTTGATAAGCCAGTTTTGTGCCTAAATTGCAAGATGTGGATGTAGACGACATGCAGTTTCAACAAGACGGTGCCACATACCATACAGCCCGAGAGGCAATTCAATTACTGCATGAATCATTTCCTGGTCGTGTAATTTCTCGGTTTGATGCAGAATTGGCCACCCAGATCATACGATTTAACGTTGTTGGTCTTTTTTCTTTGTTTTTTTTTTTAAGTCTGAGGTTTATGGCAATAAGCCCACGACCACCCATACCTTGAAGGAAGAAACTGAACGCTGTATGAACAAAATTCAGCCGCCAATGGTCATGGAAAATTTCGACAAAAGAGTGCATTTGTACCAGCAAAACCGTGGAGGCCATTTACCCGATATTCTGTTCCACACATAACCCTATACTGTACCTGTCGTTATAAATCATTAAAAAATTACAATTTTTATTTAAAAGCCTGTGTTTTCTATCAAAATTACGTCTTGCGTGAATTTTGGGACACCCTTTATAAATCGTGAAAATTTTAGTCCACAATCAGACAAATATTTAATGTTGTTTCATTATTGCCGGATAATAAAATGAATAATAATTATTGATTCCGAAATCTTCGGCGAATGCCCGTGGATTAATTTCTC
>NW_019421868.1:0-3284 GCF_000390285.2 Anoplophora glabripennis
TCCAAGTTACGGAGACACTCGTTTGCCCTGCGGTCCAGGGTTCTTAGGTCCTTAGCTTTGATAACCAAAGCAATATCATCCGCAAATCCGACTAGTGTTGCTCCTTCCGTTAGTTGAACTTCGAATATGTCATCATATAATAGGTTCCATAGCTCACTAACTTATTCTTTCTTGGACTTTGGAGGAGTCCTCGACACTCTAGGTCTTCCGGCAAAAGGGTTCTCCCCCCTGCTTTCTTCACTCCACCTTTACTGAAGTCTTCCTTCTGTTCCTCCTTCTGATTTTTTTCCGGATGTACTACTAAACACCCCAGCCTGGTCGCCTACCAGGGGTGTTGGCCAGTAGAAGAAAGTAGGTATGAAGCATGAGTGGAAGAAAAGATGGTAAAGAAGAGAAGAGAGAAAGGTGAGGGTGTATGTGTGCTGCCTTTAGTTTCATTTCTGCTCTCCTCCTCGACCGAAGCCAGCGGATCCCACCCATCCGGCACCGCTCTCGGAATCCAAGTTACGGAGACACTCGTTTGCCCTGCGGTCCAGGGTTCTTAGGTCCTTAGCTTTGATAACCAAAGCTATATCATCCGCAAATCCGACTAGTGTTGCTCCTTCCGTTAGTTGAACTTCGAATATGTCATCATATAATAGGTTCCATAGCGTTAGCCCCAAAACGGAGCCTTGAGGCACCCCTGCTGTCATTTGTTTTCTAATACTACCCAACTCGACTATTCTATCGCTAAGGTAGGAATTGATTATATTTCTTAAATAAGCTGATATACCCCAGTCGTGAAGGTTCTCCATTAATTTGCGCCAAGAATCTGAGTTAAATGCATTGCGTTATCAATATACAGTACTTTTCCCTGACCGCCCTGACGAAGTTTACGACTTGTTGGATAGCTTGAACCTTCCTTTTCTGAAACCAAATTGTCTAGGCGAAAAATTGCCACTTTCTTCGATTTCTGATTAGCGCCTAGTTTAGCGACTGCATCCAATAGGCATATTGGTCGATATCCATTAGGGACCAATGGATCCTTACCCTGTTTCCCATGAGGACAATCCTTTTCCATGTCGTAGGAGAACTTTGCGATAACAAGAAAGAATTTAATAATTTTAACATATAATCCGGAGCTTGTGCAGTGAGTTTTTTTTACAATTTCTGGTGGGATTGTATCTAAGCTGGGTGCAGTACCTGGTCGGAGCCTTGCCCCTCTCTCCACCTGTTCCTTCTTGAAAAGGACACTGGATCTTCCGCTTGTGCATTGTTCTAGTGATCATCCCTAGTCGGAAAAAGTGAATCTAGCACTTCCCTTTGAAATTCCGACGTCAGGGAAAACGGGCCCTTTAAACTTTTCATGACTATTCTATAACCGTCGCCCCAGATATCGTCCACTAACTTGTCACATATCTCTTCCCAGGTTTTGGCCCTTAATCATTTTCTTCAGTTTTTCCTCTATATACTCGTCTCTAACTTGATTGTTTTCTCCTCTGCTTCTAGTTAACACCCTTCTCGTGGCTGTGCATTGAGCTCGGCACTCTTCGATTTCCTCCGACCACTAATACGGCGGACGCTTCTCATAAACTCTTCGACGAGATCTACATCCGTTTAGGACCTCTTTTAGAACATTGACACATGTGTCGAGAGAAACTTCCTCCGCACCAATTAACCTATCTAAGTGTCTGCTCATCGCTCTACGAAGAGTACCCCTGTCTAGTGGAACTTTAGGATTCAATGTGCTCCCTTTTGGAGAATTGTCCTCCATTCTAAAGCATATAAATTGGTGGTCAGATAAACCCTCCTTCTTTAATACACTTGCCAATTTGAAACTTTCGGGGCCAAGTTTTGTGTGGTGCATGTTACGTCGATATGAGACTGTGTATTCCCCCTTCTTAAGGTTGCCTCGCCCGTGTTGTGGACCACCAAGTCGAGAGCCGCTATCCAATTCAGAACTAATTCTCCTCGTTTGTCGCACGACGGAGCTCCCCATTCTGGGGCTTTTGCATTTAGATCCCTTATTATTAGGGATCTATCATTTCTCCCGACCGAGTTCTTCATACCTGCAATCACTTGCTCGTAACTTTCCAGACGAAAGTTACGAGCGAGATATATCCGCAGATCATCCGCATTCGTCATCTTTAATACTAGATATCCATTTTCTCTTCGGATCTCTGATATTTGGACCCTTTTATTTCTGAAGTAAACGGCAACATCCCCCTGTAGATCCGATGTCCAACCTTCCTTTTTTATGAGGGCTCCGACCTTTTTTTGGTGCAGGGGAAACCCATCATGGGCACCCGGACTTAGTATCTATCGCCCCGGGTAGTGCCGGACTTTTACCGGCTAAAATCCCTCCGCGTCTTCCTCGAACGCCGGAATCATCTCGCGATTTGCATCAGCATGGGAGGAGGTCCATCTTTTACTACATACTTATTTAATGTCCTCTGCTACGAAAATCGCCTTCTTTTTTCGTCATGATATATGTTACCCTTTTATTTATGGATCCCCAAATTTTCTTACTTTCCAGAAGACCAGCAGAAAAGTTTTCTATCGTGAGACTCCAGCCCACTTCCATTTCCAGTCTGAGTCTACATTCATCCCACCTGTGACATTCCAGTAATGTATGTGCCGCTGTGTCTCTTGAGTCACAGTAGTCTTCCCGATTCCGTGTAAGTAAGACATAAAATTACCATGACTCATTATAGACTAAGTTAAATGATAACTGCAGTCTCCGTGCTTACGTAGTACCCAGTCTCTCACCTTCGGAATTAGACTATATGTCCATCTACCTTTTAACCCTGTGTCCCATTTCCTTTGCCAACTTTGGTAAGTACTATCTCTAGCTCTGATCCTAGCATTCGTTTTGTCCTCTTCCTAAAAAAAATAACTGCGCTCCACGACCAGCAGATCCATAGGTATAACTCCCGCCACTACCATAACAGCCTCCGTAGAGACTGTCCTATAGGCTCTACATATCCTTAGGGCTTTCCTTTGAGTGCTCAGCAGTCTATTTCTGTATCTTTCCACCCTTATAGTCCAAGCATTCTGTCACGGATTAATGTTAAATTTGCAGAAATTATTACCTGAATAAAGAAAATATGACCGTATAGAAAATTAAATTTTAAATTGAGTTTCTTATTTTTTAAACTCGATCCAAAATGGCGAACATGGTTAAAAAAAATCGCAAAGTTGCAAAAAACGGTTTTTCTAAAATAACTAAAAATATATAGCACTGATTGAAAAATTTTAAATGAGAAAGTTGTAGGTTTTAAAAAGATCTATCGACTGATTTTTTG
>NW_019421868.1:3904-4510 GCF_000390285.2 Anoplophora glabripennis
TTTTTTTGCTTCATTAATCATACTGACGTTGTACTTGTTGCTGGATTTTTAACAATTACTTCATCATTTCAATAATTAATTAATTTTGGTGTAAAATAAGTTTAAAGAATTTAATTTATTTACAAAAATATTTAATAATTATACAACTATGTATAAAATATCTATAAAATTATTACAATGGAAACTAACAAGTATCCTATATAGATAAAATTATTTATCGAATGAAATTCTTCTTTTCTTTGTCGGATTGTCTTTTGATTTATTTTCTTGTACGTCGTCCTTATTTTCGTGAAGAAGTATAATAAAAGAAAAATAATATATAAGTTAAATAAAAACTAAACATTTACGGGTCTATTTTGCTTCTAAGGCGAAAATGCTAAACACGAATATTAGTGTTTAGCTACCACAGAATAAGTACAAAAGAATTTTTATATGTGGTCCAGAAGCTGAGATATCAAAGATTTTGGAAGCGCGAGCCATTTAGACTACACGTCATCAGTTTTCAGAGCGAGCGCGCGCCGATTCCCCCTACTTCTCCGTCCGGTCTAGCTGACGCACTCAGCGCTTGCACGCTTCAGTTTGTTACTCAATTACTATTACTAAAAT
>NW_019421869.1:0-4503 GCF_000390285.2 Anoplophora glabripennis
GACAGAGAACTTTTACTGGCGAGATTCTGATAAATTTCTTAATAACATTTAGTTGTATGGGTGACATGTAAGTAGTCCTACAAGGTTTCTTATGTTTTAATTGTTTTCAATGCTGAAGGGGGCATTAGTATGAAGAGGAGTTGTTTCCGGCAATGTTACAAGGTTATTAATTTGAACTCACAGCATTTTATGTTTTAAAAAAAATCGGACCTTTTTTATGTGACAAGAGTCGTTTTAGCTACTCGGTTACACCCTGTATGGAATAAGAAAGTTTTTTCCTTGAAATATAAACTCGATTTATATTTCCGATTGATATATCTCTCGAATCGCACTAAACCAGTCCCAGCTGAGGGTCTATAAAACAGCTCTTGGAAGGTTTTATAGCTCCGTCTTACNAATTTGTTTGTATTTTATTTTATTATTATTATAACTTTTTACCTTTGGCAGAAAACTTTTTTAGGGACGCCTATGAAACTCATTAAATTTTATTGCTAGGCGGACTTCGGAAAGACTTACATCAATCACCATTTTCCGACGTAGTCGTCTTCAACCTCAATGCACTTTGTAAGCTTTCTGATACCTTCATCAAAAAAATCTCCCGCCGCCTCTTGGGCCCATTGTTTCACTAGCATTGTCAGTAGAAAACTTTTTTCACCCATAAACACCTTCACATAAGAGAAAAGATGGAAATCAGAAGGTGCCAGGTCAGGTCCGTGAGCAGGATGGTCGATGTTCCAACCGAATGAATCCAAGAGTTGCTTTGTGGCGTTGCGTTGGTTGTATGGGGACGTGCATTGTCATGCAACAAGCACAGTTCTTCATTAACATTCTCCTTCTTTTGTTCACCCTCCGTAGTGTTCTTAGAGTTTTGTTAATGGTGAACACGCCAATGTTGCCACTGCATCGATTGTATTTTCGTCTTAGGGGTGTAGTGAGCCACCCACGTTTCGTCGGCAGTTACAATACAGTCAAGGAATTATTCACCTGGCGGGATTGGGAATAGCGCCACTCATTTTTTTCAACACGCCACTACAACAACAGTTCTCAACTGACTGAGACAAATGAGGGGACATTCTGTTCCCAACACCTTGGCCTTGAATGCAATGTTGCCAATTGTGTCTAAATCAAAAACCACAATTTGTGCATATGCTTCGTAAATTGCATATGATGCGTAAGTTCGTACAGTTTTTTTGGTTCCAGGCAAAAGTGCCTTAGAAATCAATTGTTGGACATGTATCACTGTTATTTTAATGTCCATTTTGTCGTGAACGATTTTGATGAAGATCGTTTAAAAAACAAATTGTTGCACACGTACCTCGTCTTCATAGATTTTCAGATGATCTATAGACTGACTTTTTTTCTTGATTTCAGATTTTTCTTGCTGGTAAAACCATTTTACCATGTTCTAAATGTTCTAGGACAAATTACACCTACTTATTTTATTAAATTTTATTACACTAATATTTGACAGAGAACTTTTACTGGCGAGATTCTGATAAATTTCTTAATAACATTTTGTTGTATGTGTGACATTAATTAGTCCTACAAGGTTTCTTATGTTTTAATTGTTTTCAATGCTGAAGGGGGCATTAGTATGAAGAGGAGTTGTTTCCGGCAATGTTACAAGGTTATTAATTTGAACTCACAGCATTTTATGTTTTAAAAAAAATCGGACCTTTTTTATGTGACAAGAGTCGTTTTAGCTACTCGGTTACACCCTGTATGGAATAAGAAAGTTTTTTCCTTGAAATATAAACTCGATTTATATTTCCGATTGATATATCTCTCGAATCGCACTAAACCAGTCCCAGCTGAGGGTCTATAAAACAGCTCTTGGAAGGTTTTATAGCTCCGTCTTACGATATGCCAGTAAACTCGGGCTTCTTGATCTCAAGCCGATCCGGATGGATGGTGACAAATAGAATTTTATTGTATTCTTAATACGGCGTATATACCGATAATGTCGTAATCGAAATGATAGATAAGTTTCTCATACGATGTTATTTACTGCATGTTCATATTGCAGCTGTTTTATTTCATGAGACGAAATGTTATGCCGTTTGTGTCAGTGCAAAACGAAAATTTGAAGACATTTTACTGAAAGAAACAATCCTACTGGAAGTTGATGTGATTTTTGAAAAGGACTGTACACAAAACCTTTATAATTGATTACAACGAGCCGCTTGATTGTCGACAATAGGCAACCAACATTACACTTTGGTACCATCAACTAAACTCTAAACCTTCGTCGAAAAAATTTTGTTTCTATTATAACTTACTGTAAATAATTCAACAAATGCCAAAAAGTTTGGTTGTGGAAACAACTGGTTAGTTTGAAATATGTACGACTTAATATTGATGTAATAGGAGACAATCAAGCGATGACAGAAAATGAATTCAAACGATAATAGACACAGACGACGGACGCGACTGAGAAATTGATCATCAGCTTGTTATATAAAATCTTTCTTTTTGTTTTGGTAATTCTTAATTTTATTAATTAAGCCAGGAAATATATAAATTTGGACGCGATAACTTTTTTCCGTTCATTTCCACGAGAAAACAGTAAAGTACTTTTTTTCGTCTTCAAAAGACTTACAAAACTAGCCCTCGAGCGTCAAAAAATATTGATTAGATCAAAAGTTATAAACAGAAGAAGTTTATTTATGACTTTTGAATTAAACATTTACAAACTGTGTTATTATTACCAGAACGTTTTGGCATCGCATCCTCTCATTCCTTATCACTGTCTCATAACTCACACGAAATCTGGAATCGGTAAGTTGAATAGTTTACAAGTTATGGCCTTATAAACAAATTAACTAATTATTAGTCTGGACGATCTCGAGCATCTTCCACAATCGCACTGATTTTTTTCATAATAATACATTGAAATCTATAATTTTTTTTAAGTTTCAAATTTGCAACCTGGAAAGTTTTTTTATTTTTTAGCCTTAGTTGCAAAATCGACGCACATGCGTGATATAGTTATTATATTATTAAATATTCGGAAATCTTATGAAGAGCTTTAAGTTAAAAAAAAATCGTCAAGATTCGTTGAAAAACAACGGAGTTACAGACTGTCAAATATATTATTTTCAAGCGAACTTCGCTTTTTTGACGGCAGGACTATGAATATTATTGTCATTTTCTTCGGACTCGCCGTCGTTCGCTTCCCCCACCCTTCCGCCGCGCCACGGCTCGCCGAAAATCAAGCGACCCACTGACTTTTGACAATATTTCTTATGCACTTAACATACTTCCACAAATAAAATATTTTTATCTGGGAATGTACTCGGGTTGCCGGTTATGACGGTATTTTTTTTGCCGCTACCAACCTAATTTGTTTAATAGGCCGTCAACTTTGACAGTCTGTAACTCCGTTGTTTTTCCACGAAATCTTGACGATTTTTTTTAACTTAAAGCTCTTTTCATAAGCTTTCCGAATTTGTAATAATATATAACTATATCACGCCCGTGCGTCATATATTTCATTTTGCAACTAAGGCTAAAAAAATGAAAAACTTTTCAGGTTGCAAAATTGAAATTTAAAAAAAAATGATGACTTCAATGTATTATTATGAAATCCACAATGAAAAAAATCAGTGCGATTGTGGAAGATGTTCCGGATCGTCCAGACTAATAATTAATTAATTTGTTTATAAGGCCATAACTTGTAAACTATTCAACTTACCGATTCCAGATTTCGCGTGAGTTATTATTAGACAGTGATAAGGAATGAGAGGATGCGATGCCAAAACGTTCTGGTAATAATAACGCAGTTTATAAATGTTTAATTCAAAAGTGATAAATAAACTACTTTTCTGTTTATAACTTTTGATCTAATCAATATTTTTTGACGCTCGAGGGATAGTTTTATAGGTCTTTTGAAGGCGAAAAAAAGTACTTTACTGTACTCTCGTGGAAATGAACGGAAAAAAGTTATAAGTGAAAAACGTGAATTTACGTAAAAATTATAGAGTTAACCAGCCTGTAAACAATCTTCCCCCCCATTTGTATGACTGTGGAAACTAATATGTTATTGTACATAATATTTAGCATCGCGAAATAGTCATTTCCCAGATCTTTTTCCTGGCCTAAATTTTCATTGCCAACGCGATGGAAATAAAATTCCAGTTTCAAACAAAATTACACAGCCACACAGAAAAAAAAAAGTTGGGTATACTTTTTATGCGACATATATTTTTCGTAGTAATTTGACCTCCTGAACACGAAACTGGGGTCAGAATTGGCCCATCACGTCACAATTTTTTCCTAACCTCAAAAATAGTGAAAATTGATGAAAATTTACTGGGAAAATTTAGAAAAAAATTTATTTCCACATCAAATAGTACATGTTTATGTAAAAGACTCTGCTGAATTCAAATCCACTGTCAGAATTGAGCTAGAACGTGTGGTTTTTTTTCTAACCTCAAAAAACCGAGCAGGAATCGCTATTTTCAAATTCTGAGCGGATTTTGACCAGATTTTGTATAAATGGGT
>NW_019421870.1:0-4509 GCF_000390285.2 Anoplophora glabripennis
TTCAAATTTGGTGCGAGGCATTAATTTCTTATTCGCGAATACATCTACAATCCACGTATATTTTTATATGTGCTATCTATATTTTATAATATACTATACAGGGTGATTCATTAACAATGAGAAAATCGCAAGGAATTGGCGCTAATATGCCGCATCCGAAAGTTGATAGTTTCCGAAATACAGGGTGTTGAAAGTTAAAACTTTAAATCGTTTTTTTGCGATTATTCTGAAAATATTCTAGGAACTTGAAAATTTGTGAAACTATATTTTTTTAAGCGACGAATAAGATGCGTGTTGTAATTTCAGCGTTGCTCATAGAGGACGCCACTTACGACCAATTTTACCGAAAATTTAGTTAATAACTTTTTACTCTGCATGTCTAATTTGAAACTTGATTCAAAACCTGAAAGAGCAATCATTTTTCCATTAATTATGTATTTCGGCATCTCGATCCGTTTTCAAGAAAAAATTAAAAGCGAAACAAACCAAGTGTTTCTTCATGTTATTACAACAATTAACAATAAAACAAATGAAGTAGGTATGTAATAATGATTTAAACTAATTATTCGAAGAATCCAACGTTGACACTGATACACTTTACACAACGTTTTCTGAGAGATCTGCGAGTTTGAAACAACATATTGGGATTGCGTTTAACTTCACTGTCGTATTCGCGCAAATATTCCTGCTCGATCGACGGATTTAAATCCTCTTGATTTTTGCATTTGGGGTTTTCTTAAGTCATTAGTTTATTCCACTCCCGTTGAAAATGTTGATGACCTGAGGAATCGAATTATAGTCGGCTGTGAGACAATAAGAAATATACCAGGAATATTTGCGCGAATACGACAATCAATGAGGCGAAGAGTTGAATCTTGTGTCACGTCTGAGGGAGGTCATTTTGAACATTTGTTGTAGCATTGCGCCTTTTCAAAATTGTAGTAGTGTTATTTTCTGTTATTGTTCTGGTTTAATGTTATTGCACTAGATAGTTCTTGATAATGTATTAAAGAAATAAAAAATACNTTTCAATCAAAAGTATTATCTTTGGGATTTGATAGAAACGAATAATTACGTCATCAATTTATTTTTTCCAGAAACATACCCAAATTTTTTTCCTGCTAAAAAGCTCTCTTTTTTCTAATAAACTTTTATTAGAGAAATTTTTCTCTATTACTTCCCTTTTAAAAGTTGTAAGCAATATCGTCCTAAAGAGTCTCAAAAGGAATACCACCCAAAAATCACATTAGCGGTGGAAGGATCATAGAACCTTTACAAGATTGGAGCCAATCTTGTGACGAAATGCAGATGCATTTTCTATTCGGAAAAATCAAATAATTGACCGAAGGTTAAAACAGCTAGACTGTTACAGTATTTCGAACAAAATCCACGAGATTCTATACGGCAGTCTAGGCCGCGAATTGAATTTGGATAAATCAGCCGTTCAATGAATTTTAAAGACCAATGGGTATCATGATTACAAAAAAGGAAAAACTTATGGTTTCAGCACGACGGGGCTCCACACCCATAAGACCAGGATTGTGTAGCAATATTTAGATAACACTTTTCCAGAAAAATGGATTTTTTATGGAATGCAGAGTAAAAAAGACTATCTAACTGTGATACTGCTGTTTTTATTAATGCAATACACGGCCAACTAGTGTTCGCCTGAAGGTGTATCGAATTTGATGAAACTTAGTTATAAAACATTTGAGGAGATGTTGAATACGAAATCTGTTTTTTGGAAAAGATTTAGATAGTTTTTTTCCCCACATTCTAAAAAAAAATTTTGAAATCGTTCAAAAATAAAGAAATTACAGGCTTGTATCACATTTACGCACGACACCCTGTATATAGAAATATCAGTATTTTTTTTTATTAAAATGTATTATACAGCTTGTACAATTGGCGCTTCCCAGAATATATCGAGAAAGAGACTAGTGTTTATCTCAAGACAACAAAATCTTAAGTTTGCCCGATGCCGTTGCCCTCTTGCAAAAACCACGTGCCGTCTCTTGACATCTCCAGAAACCGTGCTAATAAAAATTTACAACCCACCCCATTGCACCTCCATAAAAAACGCTTAAAAATTGCAAACGTTTTTGACATGCCGCATCAGTCGGTCAGGTAGGACTCAGAACGGTATATGACGTGTAACGGTACTAGCCACAATCCCTTACTTGTGCAGAATGTCCAGTAGCAGGGCTGTGGTGGTGGAAAAATCCCTGCGAATCTTCAACCCCATTGGCGAATTCTTCAGTACTGCCTCAAGCCAAGTGACATCTCGTATAAATGCGATATGGGCTGTGTGATAAGCCATTACTATTTGGAAGTGTAGTGAGTGCGGTTGGAGGAAATTTTCATTTTGATCCGACTTTGGATTAGCAGAAATTGAAAATGGTAAGTAAAACTTCACAGAAACTAAAAAAATCACATACACTTTCACCAAAATTGATATTTGCCACTGCAGCTTTTTCATCAACAGTAAAAGAATATGATGAAAGCAACATGTAGGAATTGAAATGAGTTTTCTCATAAGGGACCGAAAGGACCGAAAAAATAGTATAGTTCTATTCACTTTCAATCAAAATTAGAACAGAATTAGAACCAAGAAATAAATTATTAAAAGTAAGCTACTTTTATTAGCCACATCATCAATGATGATTGAAAATAGTAAAAAAGCAAGGTGATACCTATAGTCGCTATCTAGATTTTATATTTTACTAAAAATGTCTACAAATTTAATTCCCTTTCGGTTATTTTTCGAAAACAACATCATTTTCGTTCATTTATTCATTTACATAGAAAAGCAGGAATGAAACATAATTATTTTAATAATTCTATCATTTTAGAAAATTTTGATAATTTACCAGAATGTAAATGAAATACTTTACCAAACTTTAACAGTGGATTCTACGTCACAAATCAATTATAATCGCACACAAATCTGCCAACCAGTGGCGTACATACAGGAAAGCACCTCCTTTAAAAACTCCAGAATTTCGACGCCATTAAATATTTTGGAAATTGGATTGGTGCATTTTATTTCGTGCGATAAGAAAGAGGATATCTTTCATTTTATTCAAGTAACCAGACAATGCTCAATTATTATTTTCTTGAATTTAAAGTATTCATACGACGTAGTTGAATAAATCGAAAATAATTCAATTACTATTCGTATCACAACAAAAAATTGTTTGAAATATAATTCTAACTACAACGTAATTATGAAAAAATCCAAAGAAATCATTAGTGTGGGAATTTTTTATTTTCTGAAGGACGTACATTCTACTTCTGAAAATTTATTTTTAACAAATAATTCCTATATTTTTTTATAAGACAAATAATTTTGGAGTTACGATTTTCAACCAGATAGACTTAAAAATAAAATTTAAAAATAGGTAAATTCAAAGTGGTCCGTCTTTTCGAATATAATTGAAGATATTCTTTTTTTTGAAATACCAACTAAAATTATACTTATTTGCCTCCACATCTACTGTTACGTAATTAGCCCAAGTTTCATCAATGTGCCTCAACCGTCTTAAGAGGTATTTAAATAATTATAATATACTTTTTTAATTTCAACACTATCTAGAAAACGAAACATTTCCTTTCAAGTGTTTACAAGAACTTTTTTATTGATTAGTCACGTAAAATCCTTTATTAAAATTTGGCAGTATATCATGAACAACCTGAATAATAGAATAAGACCATCATTATTATTATTTCTGAAATTAATTAATTATTTAAATATTTTGTTCACAATTTTCTGTTTCGTGTTTCACGTGATTTTGTTTGTATGCATGCGTACTGCTAAAGTGCAACATAATTTTGAAGTCAAAGTTCAAATATTCCAAGCCAGCATTGGAAAAAATCTCATTTGTTAGTTGTAATTCAGAAAAGTTCACCCTGAATATTTTTTCTTCTATTTCATAGACATACTGACAGATATTGAAAGTATATGAACCAGTAACAAAGCAATATATTTAATTTTTTGTTACACTTTTCGCAATTTATGAGTTTACAATGAAATTTTGATTTTTCAACGAACTTTGCAATGTTATTTTAGCAATAAGAAGAATTACAGTCAATTAGACTCAGTTTGGTTGGTATTAGTGGCATTATGACCATATTAAAATTTTATAAAACAACGAAAACCCAGATCCTAAATGAATTGTTAACTGTCAAAAGTTCCCCCTGTATATGTCGTTGAAAAAACATAATTTTCAATAATTGTAAAACAGGTTTGGCTTCGCTTATGTAGTTATTTAACTATTGAAAAAATTAGAACCTAATTTAACTTAGGAGAACTTCTTATGGATGGTGAAAAAAGTTTTCTCATTATGACAAAAGTTTTGTATACATATATTAAGTCGTGACTATTAATATTGAATTGAACTGGTTAAAAAAAATTATCTGCCAGAATTTATGCGATTCAAAATCGACCAAAAGTCCCCCATGTCCAACAAGCTTGCAACTTCCAAGTGTGTAATTGTGTAAAACTACATT
>NW_019421871.1:0-4512 GCF_000390285.2 Anoplophora glabripennis
ACTAAATTTTTCTGCCCTCCCTGTATGGAAGTCAATAGCAGCCACTAAGTTTAGGCAACACAATGATAAACATAACAGTTAAAAATATGCTTTTACCTACGACCACTACTGTAAATACTTAGAAACACACCGTCTGCGATCAATGTAAGATTCCTATTACGTACGGTAAAAAAATCGCACAGCTTGGTAAAAAAATCGTACAGTTTTCCTAGCAACGGTCAATACAATACTGTCTACTTTTGTATTCGTGTGTAATAGTATATTACGTAATAAGTGTTGTAAAAAGCATTTTACACACAAATGGAAAAGTTACGCACGACGCCGCGTAGCGGCGAGTGCGTAATTCTATGAGTGCGTAATTGCATTACACCACGTATTACGTACTATACTTTACCTACGACCACTACTGTAAATATTTAAAAACACAACGTCTGCGATCAATGTAAGATTCCTATTTTACGTACGGTAAAAAAATCGCACAGCTTGGTAAAAAAATCGTACAATTTTCCTAGCAACCGCCTAGCAACGGTCAATACTAGCTAGGCGGTTGCTAGGAAAACTGTGTGATTTTTTTACCGTACGTAATAGGAATCTTACATTGATTGCAGACAGTGTGTTTTTAAGTATTTACAGTAGTGGTCGTAGGAAAAATGCTTTTTACAACACTTATTACGTAATATACTATTATACACTAGAGTCTGGAGAAAACGTGTATAACTGGTACAGTGAAGAAATATTCTTTCTAACTTGCTTAGATTTTCTAAAACTCGACAAAAAAGTGCTATAAATTCACCAAAAATTACCCATAAAAACATCTTCCTTATAGTTATATTTGTAACCTTAGGGGTCGTTTTGAAAACCTTAGTCTTCCGTTTTTTTTTATATCGTTTCCACAGATTTTGAGAAAACAGGCATTTTTTGAAAGTTTACATTCATTACTGCAAAAAATTGGTATATTTGTTGCCTATTACCAAAATACACAGTCTCTGAGAACGGATTTGTTATTTTTCTGCATTTATCAGTTTCAGACAGTCAAGACTTGGAGGTGCTCTACTAATTCGAGTTTATATACAAGGTGTTTCCTAAGTACGGTCCGTAACTATTAAATTTGGAACGAGTACACTTAAGATAAATTCTTCAGGACAAATCGTCTGAATCTGGTTCGGACTGAGGCAGTACAGTACTGGGGGTCATGAAGGCTTTCAAAAAATGTAATAAAATTTCCAACAGCTTTCAAATAACACAATGACAGCAAAATAATGATGGCTCCTTTCAAACAACCCAATTTTTGTTTAATTTCCAAGGCCTACTATTGCTATGTTAGCTTCTTTTAATTCGTGCCAACTGCAAATTATTTTCCTTGTTTTTATCGATTGTTTTAAAATGGCCACTCCAATAAACATTTTTTATTTAGAATTTGAAGATTTGTCAAGTTATGCTAAAAAAATAGTGTCATTTAAAGATATATTGTTTTAGTAGCTACTGAAGAAACCTGGCAATGCCAGAAAACATTATTTGTAAATTTTTCCTAGTCAAATGATTTCCTACAACTCCGGATTTGGAAGTACTAGTCTATCACTTCAAATAAAAAAGTTGGCCTTGGTCAGGTTTTAAAAAAATGACACTGAATTTTTTAAATTTTCAACACCCTGTATCTCGAAATCTAAGGGTTTCCGGTCACATGTTTATAGGAACATTTTTCTTTTTCCTGCAGTTTTGGACCGTACTTAGGAAACACCGTGTATTTTTTAAATTTAGACCAACTTACGCTTATTCATACGTCGTACATTCACAATTAAGTAAAAAAATTGTTAACATTCTTGCCGGGCATTTCTTTGGTAAGGATGGAGGAATGCTATAAAAAATACAGTTAAGATGAAAGTTTTTAATCGATTCGTAAGTTTCATAAATAGGTAAAAAAATATATTCCATATCCACATAGCATAAGCAGAGGTTGATGACAATTATATTCTTAATTAATTAAAGACGTGACATGGATTTCAGTCAGTTCCTGTTAAAATAAATATTATATACAACATTCTTATTACGAAATATATACACACCACACACACATTAAAAAATAAGTTACATTAACATCACATATTAAAAAAAATGTACATTATATTTGCATCTTAAACAGCTGCCTGGACTTGACCTTTGATTTTCTGGGTTGTTCGTCCTCATCAAAGTACCTGCAGAAAATAAATAATATATCTACGGTACGTTTTATGTAAAAATATTCGAATACCTTGGCTTCTTAAATGCATCTTCCGACTCTGAATTTGCCGATGTGTCTTTCTCCTAAAACACATTTTATTATCAATTGCCTGCGTACATTAAGATAAANTTTTTGTTTGCGATGTAGAGTAACATTTTCTAATTCGATGGCATGAAAATTAAAAGACCGCAGAAACCATCCACAAACAATATAAATTAATCAACTTGAGCCAAGTAACTTCGGAACTTCCAAAAAATTTTTAATTAATATGAAGCAAGCCACTTTAAAAGCAAAAAGACACATTTTCCTGTACTGAAAAAATTATGACAATAAACATTACAAAAAAACTTACATTATTCCTGTTTTCACATGTACCGGCGGAACATTTGCAGGAATCACCACAGACCGTGAGAGTTTTTCTACAACCACACCTGGAACTCTGGCAATTCGTTTTACAGGTACATCCACCCTCGGAGGATCGTTTTACTGGGACATTGCGGTTGAAACCTAATACAACGTTTTACTTAGAATATTTATGGATACCAACTGTAATTTATTCGAAAATGAGCGGAAGAATTTTGTATTCTAAATTTTCGAAATTTATAGTGGGTGTTTCGTAATTTATGGTCTAATTTCAACAATACAAACAGAATTATTAATGGACGACTTGTAAAAAATGCTGCAATCTATAAATGAAAATTTCGGTTGAATTTATGAAGACATTTTTTTTTGACGCAATTTTTTTAAAAATGATTTTTTTATAACTAGACTGAACCGTGACGCCCAAAAGAGTTGAAAACTGCATGTTTCCGTTTGTAAAAACGACATAACAGGCGTTTTTGGAAATAAATTTGCGTATATAGAAGACCTTCCTTACTTTTTGGGAAAGTATCGCTTCTTAAAGTTTTCCACAATATTAAAGAAACACCCTGTATACAACAGAACAGTAAAAATTTAAATCTTGTTATAAATCGATACATAAAGGTTCCTAGCTACTGCATTTATTATTATACAGTGTCTTATTGTTTTCTATCCCAATTTCATGGTTTATTACTTTGCGCCAGAAATTGGAAAATCAAGTCAGGCATTTTTTTCAAGAGGTAACTTATTTGTACATACTCCCACTTTGCAATAGAAAAATTTTGCTTCGATAGATTATAGATGTTTGTGTAAGTACAATTTTTAAAAAGTACTGTTTGAAAGACCCCGTATAAAGCCAATAATTATTGAACATTGAGCTGTTTCAGTTAATAGTTGAGACGACACGATCATTGCATCCAAAGCAAAAACGACACAAAAATACTCATATACTAATACATACACTTAAAATATTTTTTTTGTACTGTTTGAGGAGTTTTCCTACAAAATATATACGAAAAATATTTTAACAAGTANGTGGGCCATTAGTGTGAAAAAGTAAAATAACTCCCTTGTTACTCATGATACAGAAAAAAAGTTTATATAAAAGTTGTACAGAATGAAGAAACCTAAACTATAAAATTATTTTGAAACATACAAGGCGATGAGTAAAAACGGGACACGCCAAATATTACATTTTCAAATGGAACGGATTTTTAAACATATGAATTTCCGAGAAAATTGTGTATATGGCATTATAAACAGTTTATCATTTTAGTGCGGGGTTGACAAGTTATGAAGAAAATTCTTCGAATTTTGGAAAAAATTACCTCGACAAAGTTGTATTAACTGTCAGCTACTAACACTTGGAATAAAATACATACTTAGACAGAGTTACAAGCAAATGTTATACAAAGGCTCCTATATTAGCTAATATCGATATTTTATACACATCCTAAACAAATATTTTTGCTCCAGTCAGTAGTTGAAAGTTAATACAACTTCTTCCAGGTCATGTTTTTTCCAAAATTCAAAGAATTTTCTTCATAACTTGATAATCCTGCACTAAAATATTAAACTGTTTATACTACCATATATAGAATTTTCCCAGAAATTCATGTTTCAAGATATACAGGGTGTTCCATTTAAAAAATGTAATATTTGGTGTCCCGTTTTTACTCATCACCCTGTATGTTTCAAATTAATTTTGTCCTTTAGGTTTTTTGATTCTGTATAACTTTTATATGGACTTTTTTTCTGTATTATGAATAACAAGGGAGTTATTTTACTTTCTCACATTAATGACCCACCTGAGATGACACGATCATTGCATCCAAAGCGAAAACGACACAAAAATACTCATATACTAATACATACACTTAAAATATTTTTTTTGTACTGTTTGAGGAGTTTTCCTACAAAATATATACGAAAAA
>NW_019421872.1:0-4497 GCF_000390285.2 Anoplophora glabripennis
CAAGCGGATTTCTAAAATCAGTTGCTCTGATTTCGAGCAACACTAATGAACATACCAAGTAATTACTTACAGTCAAAATCGTGCAACTCAGTCCTAATATTATTTACAAAGCTTAAGATTAACATTTAAATGAATCGAATAATTGAGAACTGATACACCACTATTATTATACAGAGTTAGTTATGGCTTGATTACAAAACTTGCAACAGTATGAGAAACAAGGAATTTAATGACAATCAAAGAGAGATAAATATTGCATTGTTGCCCAGTATCCTCAGGAATGAATACCCAGGTGGTAAAAAGCTGCTGCAGTGCAAAAATAAACAATAAAATATACAAAAACAAACAAATAAAATATATAATTTTCCTCTAATAAGCAGTAAGCATAAGGAGCAAATTATAACAAGCCAATGGCCAGCATTGTGGTTCTCCATTTTGTATATAAAACTGTTCCCATGGCAATCACGAATAAAAAGTATTTTTGTAGAATTTCACAAGAAAATATATTTTATTGCATTAAAATTTAGTAATTGAATTGTAAAATTTATTTATCTCTTTGTTAGTAGTATTTGGAAAGTTATATAATTGTGAAAATATTTACCAAAACATATTTTATTGCAATGTTGTGTTTTTATTTTAAACTTTTTATAGAGATGTTACAAAAATATTGATATATATAGACCTAACCTTGACATGCGCAGTAATAATTCTCTATTATATCTTTGCTGTTACATTCTGTTACATATGGGGCGTTCCACGCCAAATCGGACGGTTCGAAAAATTTAAATTTTCGATTTCCTTAATTTTTTTATATTTTTTAGTACCCCTCAAAAAATCCTTTCTGGTAAATTTTCAGATTTTTTTGATTACTTGTTCAAAAGTTATAAAATTTTCAAAAAAAGCGCCCTTTTTTGGTTTTTTGGTCATAACTTTCTTAATAATGGTTCAAATTAAAGCTTTTTTTTTATAAAAATCTTTGTTTTTAGATGGCCTTTACANGTTCGTTCCCGTACTCCTCCGAAACGGCTTGACCGATTCTCATGAAATTTTGTGAGCATATTGAGTAGGTCTGAGAATCGGCCAACATCTATTTTTCATACCCCTAAATGTTAAGGGTGGTCCACCCCAAAATTTTTTTTTTTATTTTTTGGACAAAATTTTCTGTTTTTATTTTTTCATGATTCAGCATTGAAAAATACATACAGTTCTAAATTTTCACCCTTATACGATCAACCCCTGATTTTTAATCGCGATTTTTATATTATTTTGTTCCATCCACAGTTCCACAAGATGGCAAAATAACGTTTGCCGGGTCAGCTAGTTTCTTAATATTTGTTTTTAGATGGCCTTTACAGATAAAAATACAAAAGAAATATTCAAAGATTCTAAAAACAAAGATTTTTATAAAAAAAGCTTTAATTTGGACCATTATTAAGAAAGTTATGATCAAAAAACCTAAAAAGCGTTTTTTTTGAAAATTTTATAACTTTTGAACAAGCAATAAAAAAAAATCTCACAATTTACCAGAAAGGATTTTTTGAGGGGTACTGAAAAATATAAAAAAATTAAGGAAATCAAAAATTTAAATTTTTCGAACCGTCCGATTTGGCGTGGAATGCCCCATATGTAGACGTGTTCATTGTTGTTCGTGGTATCAATACTGGTTGTAAATATTTGTATAAAACAACAACAAAATTGAATTACAGAAGCAAAGTGCTAATGATTGTAGTATATCTACAATCACTAGCACATTCGTTTGTTGACTGCGTTTTAATGCTGATGTTTTATTTTTGGCTGTACTATTTCATTCATATACTGAAGTGCGTTACTGTTACAATTTGAATTAACATGACCGTTATTAAAATAAAATTTTGGTACCCCAAAATAGTTTCTACAAAATTTGTATACATTTACAAAAGCATTTTAAAAAATAAGAAATTTAATAAAATTGTAGTGTGACAGATAAATTATAGTCAGCAGATTAAGGTTATGTTACATCACGAGGCAATTCATTGTAGCATCTGAAAATACTACTCTTCTTCCTCTTTAAATTCCATTTTAAATCGTTCGAATATCTTTTTTCCTTTCCGAGATATCGTCAATATTCAGAAATTAATAAATTAGAAGCACTTAATTCCCATTGGGTTTTCATGTTTTCTGTGTCGCTGATTACGAATCTGAAGTTAGAATGGCAAAATTCAAAATGGCGGATAAAATATGGAGGATGGAATAATAAATTAACGGTGGTGCAAAGTGAATTTTGAGAAGAGTAGTATTTTTAAATGCCATAACGAGTTTTGTGAAGAAAAATTACTTCGTTATGTAATCTAACCTCAAATATAATGAAAAAACATATTTTCGCACTTTTAGGTTAGGATATCTCGAAAACTTGATATGATAAAGCAATTCTGAGGCTGAATTGGGACTATGCGCGTTAAAAATCTTCGGCTTAGGTTTATAGGTCAATCACATTTTGTTAAAGTCTTTAATCTTTAAAATAAGGAAATTTTAAATCCAAGAACTCAAGATGACTAAAGCTGTACGGAAGGGTTAATTTTTTGAATTTCTTGATGGTGACGAGCAGAGTAGACCAAAATTATTTTCCATTGGAATCATAAGATTATATGTTGCACAGTCATGTATAATGTTCTGCTGGCTAGATTTTTAAGATTCGCTCGTTTGATGTTCATATTTGATTTGTGGCTGATTTCCGCATGTTTACCAGCCCTCAAAGTTAAGGAAAAAGTTGATTTTGAGCCGTTCCGATAGCGTGATAGTTTTGTAAGAAGTAAACACGCGTTTCCTTTAGAAAAACAGAAGTCGAATTGAGTTTAATGCATTTTCAGAAGGTGTGAAAATGCGTGACAAATTACTTGGCGCCCAACCAATTTCCATCGCCATCGAAAATATACGTATTAATATCTTCTAATTTAAATTTATGGCCTGCTTTCGATTTTTCAACTAACCCATTTGTTCGATCTACATTTAGTTTTTTTAGCAGTATCATAAATCATAACAGGCAGTAGGCTTGATGGGATTCATATGTTTTATAATTTATTTAATAAATTTTATCGACTGAAATAAATTCAAGACATCCGACAGGTTTTTAATTTTTTTTTCCAGGAATACTTCTACTTGTATTTACAGATATCTAATACAATGGGGTTTTAAAAATTGGAGTGACACGTTTCCCTTTGTGGAAAAAATCCTCACTTCTCCCAGAAAGAATAAACGATTTCTTTTTTGTTTGAAAGCGGGTCGCGAAATAATACCTCTTCATAAATTACGCCTACCTCTGCGGAAAATATATCAGGATTATTACAAATAAGAATTTCTCGAAAGCGCGGATGAGCCGGGAAACACCCAAGATTATTAAAGAATAAAAGTGGCGCGGTTCCTCGAGGGTTTCATCGAGTATCTGAGGGGCTGGTTAATAATAAATTCCATCTACCGCGCCTAAAATTGAATTTTAAAATAACCTCGTCGGGAAAAAAGTGTATCCGAAGGAAACAAAATATTTATTTGGTTGCGGTGTGCACTTTGTAGGTGTTTTTTGTTTAAATATTTACCTTCCTGGAGCCTAAATATTTTCACAGCTCTTAACGGTGTTAAAATGTTAAGTTTTATATTTGAAAAGCACTTTAAGGCAATTGGGTACCTAATTTGGGAAAATAATGTATGGGGAAAGCGGCGGATTCGTAGGTAGGCGTTGGGGAAGGTCCAGAAACCCACCTCTAGCGATGAAAATTAAATGAAACCAAAAAGGTGTAAACAGTTTCATCGTTTACTCTTGTAGTGCTAGCACATCAAGAATGTTCGGATTTCAGAATAAATAAATTGAATTTTTTGCTAAACCGACCTTTCGATTTAACTTTTAATCGTGCTCAGGACTTGAACATAGAACTAGTTGCAAAGAAATAAAAACCAACAAACAATTAATTACTATTATAACTCTGGAGGATATTTATTGATATTGTTTTTAGTTCCTGTACACTGGGTGTCCGGAAAATAATAAGCCTTACTCCAAAGGTAGCTTCCTTGAATGAAAATAGATTAATTTAGAGCTATATAAGTCTTACTAGATTTATCTAAAAAAATGTAGGTACCTTATAGATTAAATTCTCGGTTCTATGAACTAACATCTAGGCGTGCAAATAACTGCTCCAACAAATATTGGCGGAAATTTCTGTTCTGGTCTGAGAATAATCATAATTTTCGTTACATAACATCTTTAATTTTTAAATTACATACAGGGTGTGTATAAAAATTAAAATACAGCTTCCTAACGATATTTGTAATAGAAAAGTCTTATACGAAAAAGTTCTATTTTTGCGTTTTTTTTTTCGTAAATTAAAGTTCAATTATGAATCAAAATATTTTCGGTCTTGTTCGTGTGCTGTACGATGAGTTACGTGCTGTAGACCATATACTTCTCAATTTTTGGGGAATTTTTCAATGCAAAATTACAAACTAAGAAACAAAGATATTTAAAAAAAA